>NW_028190710.1:618692-827452 GCF_048542155.1 Nylanderia fulva | reverse complement strand
CCCCTGCCATCCCCTTACTTTTTAAAAGATGCTCCATCCTTTTTTTCCCAGATAATTTATCAGCATTTTACCCTCTCTGTAACCTTTCTATCTTTTGATTTTCTATAAATATCACAGTACTTTTCATGGTAATATATATTACTAAATTTAGATACTATACACTTTACGTATGTTCACTTTGAACTGGCACCTTGAATAACAATCAGTTACTTTTCGTGATAATTTTATTATTAGATCGTTTAAATTTTTGAGTACCTTCTTTGAACATGGCCTGACCCTTTTCATTTTTATGATTTTTTTAGGATATCACTTACTTTTTAAAGTACAGATATATAGAGCAGCTTTCTAGTAATTCAAGTATCACAAATATATGTATTTTTGATTCTTATCACATAACTTTGTATAAGTAACAATTTATGCAATACAGTTCAAAATAATTGAAATATATGGTATATATGTACATATATAAAATATATAATTATATTATAGTATACATATATATTTTATTTAATTATATATGTAAATGTTTGTATAATTGTAATAATTTTTAACGATACATTGCACATTTATTTCAATTGCAACAGAATGAATTTATATTCTTGTATGAATATTGAAAATAAGAATGAGCTTCTCCATCGCCCATTCTCGTGAGAACGCAACCATATATTTTTCTTCGTCTCTCCGATTTTAACACGACATACATATTTCTGTCTGATAATTTTTTTTCTGGATGATACTTTTTGAAATGTCATGAAGCCTAGGTCAAATTAGAAACTTATGCACTCGTTTTAACGCAGCGCTTACAGCAGCTTTTATAAAGCGCCAGAGCAGCCGATATTTTATTTTGGCGCTTACGGCAACTTTTATACAGCGCTAGAACAGTTGATGTTTTAATGTAGCGTTTACAACAGTCTTTATACAGCGCCAGAGCAGTCGATTTTTCATTTCGGCGCTTACGGCAGCCTTTATACAGCGCCATTATTTAATCTGTTCTAAGAACAATATGTATGCCCCTTGTGCTCCTTTGGGCCATTTTTTCTTGAACACTTCTATATCATTAGAGTAATACCATTCCGATTTTGTGTCAGCTCTCAACATACACGTGTAGTGACACGATTCATTTCTCCACCTTCGTGAAATAGCTATCGATCTCGACGACGAGAAACTTCAAGAGCTTCGATTCTTCGTAGCAAATCCGCGAAATCCGAAGATTTATTACTTGTATTATTGGAAACTTCCGCAACTTGCAAACCGCCGTCCCGATCAGCAATTTATCGGCTAATTCCGCAAGTTTAATAAAAGGAACATCCTCTACTACGGCTAAAGTCGTTTGAATTCTATGTGGTAAGCGTTGAAGCCAAATCATTTGCAAAACACTATCTGCTAAAGATCCTCCAGATAAATGACGAATTTCTCGAAGTAATTCCGAAGGCTTTTTATCATTAAGTTCAATTCCAGCTAATATTTGTCTCAAACGTTTTTCTTCTGAATCCGTAAAGCGATTATTAATATTTTCTTTAATAATTATATTTATCTGTTTTAGGTGGATTTTCAATGACTTCAGATATGTTTACTAAGGCTTGTTCATCAAGATGACGAATGACAGAACTATATTTAATATCATCTGATCGAATTCGATAAACCGTAAACTCACTTTCAATAGAAGCAAACCAGAGTTTAGGTTGTTTATGCCAGAAAGTCGGTAGTTTTAATAAACGAAACTCATTTGAGTGAATTGTAACATAGGATCATCACCTGATGTCCAGTTTGAGAAGGTAAAATATTAATATTTTCTGATCCAACCTGATTTGATCCGCTCGCCAAATCCATATCAATCTGGTATCCGAGCAGGGTCTAACTGGTGATCTATCGATTGGCATTTTCCTCTTGTTCCAGGAATCCGATAAAATGATTTGAGAATTCCGTGAAGGACTAATCCGCCTCTGATGTTTCAAAGATCCGAGAATGAATCTCTTAAAAATCAGAATATCCAGCAATTATTCTTCCAAGCGATGATAAATATTTCGCAGACTGTCAAATACGACGATCACTTGCACTTATTCTGCATCAGCCTTTAAAATGCGTCGGCTTTAATATCACGTCGGCTTTAATTAACGTCGGCTTTAATATCACGTCGGGGTCACCAAAATGTAGCGACTTATAAATAAATTCACCAGATCTTTGAAAAAGTAATGTTTATTCATTGAAAGTATAAAGCGAAAGAACAAAAAGAATTAATATGTAACAAATAAATGATATGAATGTGTTGTTATGGAAATATTGATTTTCTTAAAAACATTGTATATTAATGAATTGAAGTTATTACAAATGTATAAAGATGTAAAAGTGTAAAAGTGCAGTGAAAAGTGTAAGGTGTATAAAAGTGTAGAGTGTAAATGAAAGGTTGTGGATGATTGAATGCTACAAAATACGGCGACGCGCAAATCAATTTGACAGTTCGTCAGCTGATCCGAACCGAAGCACGTGTACGAGCGAGTGTGAGTGAGTGTGTGGTTAATTAAACGCAAGATTGATTTCGAAATCAAATTTCTCGGCTAATTTTCTCGTATAATCTAAAATCTAAGCACTGCTGGAGAGGTTTGATTTAATATGTTTGATTTTACAAAATATAATTAATATTAAAAATGTAAACGCTGAAAGAGGGAACATTTTTTTCAAAAATTTTTGTCAGAGATTTCTTTTGAAGATTTGGCTTCGAAAATTTGTCGAAAAATTTGGCATTACATTGTCCGACGACAGTATCGAGTCACTTTGTATGCGTATCTTCTTTCAGCGACTGTCGTTTATCAACGTTATATCCGGTAGACGCGCGGTGGAAGCCTTGCAAAATGCTGTGAATGTTTAACAGCATCAGACCACATAATAGATGTATCGCCGTTACGTGCTTCAAACATATTTCCGCTTATCGTCGGTTTTAAAAGCGTGTTCGTATCGTATACCAATAACGTTGATGCTTGACGGTTTTAAAATTAGAAAATATGAGTAAACTGTCGATAACGGGATTGTCTGCGAAAACATTCATATCGATTCTTATGTAACGCAAAATAACAAGATTATTTAACAACAACAATGATCGATGCATTAGTAATTCCTGTATATTTATATATTATATTAAGTTGATTAATGTGAGAGGTAAGGAAATCTATATAAAGAAAGGCTGATCGATAATTTAACAATATCTCATATATTATATTAAAGGAGATGAAAATAAAAGAAGGACGAAGAATATTTCTGAAGAGATAACGTTATCATATTTTGTTTAAAAATTACGCTAAGTTGATAAATCAATGAAAATTAAAGATTTAACAATCGTGAAATCACAGGACAAGTTTGAGAGAGAAATAGTTCGATGTATAGGATAAAAATTTCTCAAGCACAATTATCAATATTATTACATACTTTATTTATAGTTAAAACTATTCGTTCGAGTTTATATTATTACAAAATTATTTTCTGTTCGAGCTAGTCGCTCGATATCACGAAATGCCGGGCATATTTCGGGCATATATCGAGTTCTACATAGTTTACC
Source organism: Nylanderia fulva (assembly GCF_048542155.1). Taxonomy (NCBI): domain Eukaryota; kingdom Metazoa; phylum Arthropoda; class Insecta; order Hymenoptera; family Formicidae; genus Nylanderia; species Nylanderia fulva. The sequence goes on along the minus strand of NW_028190710.1, from coordinate 823,902 downwards.
TGGCAAAATATCTATGTCAATTGGATATTTTTTTTTGTTAAACCACGAGTTGAACGAGCCTTGCCCTCTCAACCATAATTAGAATGCATTTTATCAGGAAATAAATTGAAAAGTTAACGAATCGTATCACGAAGGCGAACATCATCGGTGGAAAATTGCGATAGACCTTTTAGAAACTCGCTGTGCGATAATGTAAGAGTAAACATGCCCTTCACTTACTCCTATAAGACGAAGCAGTGACTTTCCTAAGCGATGCGTTTTCCCTACGACCTGAATTATTAATTAAACGCTAGTACACAGATTTATAAAGGATATACACAGTAACTGACGTGCAGACACTCCGTTTATTTAATCGTGGCGTAAATTATCTCGAGTAACGCGTATCTCTGTTACATGCAAAACAGCTAAACTTTTTAATTATCCCCCAAAAGTAATAAGGATTCTCTCTAATCTAAAGTTTTCGTTTAAATTTTAATTGACTTTTTGCAATCTCCAGACATTAAAAATGTAATAAAAAAAATACATTTTTAATATAAACTCTTTGCAACATACATATTTCCGTATTTTAATAATTGTACATTGTTTAAATATAAACTCTGTACTTGGGATATTGAATTATAAATTTTACATATTTTTGCTCGCGTTTGCCTTTTTGTAATTCTAACTTTCGTAAAATATTCTAAAGATAAAACTAAAACTTTTGCGTCGCGTAAAAATAAATATAATTAAAATAACATTGATGCCAAATGATAATTAAGAAAATTTTCCCATTTAAAAAATGTACCACATCTTATTTTTTCATTTCCTTCGGTCCTTTGTTTGTCCCTTTATTAATTTTGCCCTGATCAAACTTACTTGCTGTTATACATTAATCGCCACTATTTGTTAAAAATGAAAATAAATATATTTGAATTGTCTCCTAAAATTGAAGGAGTTAATAAAAACTTGACACGGTTTGGCTCTTCTTCGTACACGACTGTATACATATATACTTAATAACGCTTACCCCCCCGGGCCCGTGCACAAATTTCCACTTCTTAGACGGGATTTTAACCCCTTTTCTCTCCCTTTTTCCCCTTTTTGGTTGGGAGGGAGGGGTCCTGAATTCCCAAAAATTGGGGGGGGGTTGATCGTAAAACCTTTTTTCCAGGGTTTGGCGTGGCCCAAAATTTCCTGGCAAAGGGCTGCTGTTTGACATCGAAAACGTGTAACCCCCGTTTTCCGGGTGGTCACGAATTTTCAAATCCCGACAAGGTTTCACGGGGCAAAAAGTAAACAAAACAACGCACGCGAGATCTTGTGCCCACTGGGGGAAATTTCCCCATCGGAAACCCTTTTAAAAAATTTTTAATTTTTAAAAACAAAAAATAAAACGGGAATTTTTGTAACATTTGCCAAATTTACTTTTTTTTATTTTTAAAAAATTTTTTTTAAAATTTTTTTTAAACAATTTACAAATTTATTTTTTTCATTTGGCAAAGGGAGAAGCGTTTTTAAATTAAAATGAGTTTTGGGGTACTAAGCGAGGTTGTAGTCTAAGAAAAGGGTTTAAAAAATTTGACTCATAATTTCAAAAATTTTTTTTCCCTTTTTTTAAATTTTTTAAAATTTTAATTATACCTTTTGCGTTGATTCGCTTTTAATAATCGCTTAATTATCAAATTTTTTATTACTTTTAATCCCTTCCTTTTATTGATGAAGCCTTTTGTGAAGTTTCCAAGAAAAATTTTAGAAAAATTTTAAAAATGTTATACAAAAGTAATTTGCAAGGGTTTTTTAAAAATTTTTTGTAAAAAAAACAATACAAAAATAAAAAATGAAAATAAGTTTTTTTTGTAATAAACTCGTTTTTTTCTGAAATTTTAAAAAAAAAAGGTTTCAGTATTTGGTGAAAAATACGTTTTTTTGCTTTTTTTAATATTCAATGTTGAACTTAAATTTATTATGAAAAAAAATTCTTTGATTAACAACTCAATTTCACCAAAGTTCCTTCTTTTAATTTTTGTTTTTAAATACGGAAAAAAAAACTTGTATCAATTTTTTTTAAAATTTTTTTCAAATTAAAAATTTTTTCACGAACTGAATTAATATGAAAATTTGGAAAATTTATAAATCTAAAAATTTTTAAAAAAAAATAAAAAATTATAAAAAAAATTTTTTAATAAAAAAAAAATTTTAAAATTCATAGATTTTTTTTAAAAATGTTTTTTCCAATTTTTTACAGTTTTTTTAATTAAATAGATTTTCACTTTAAAAAAAAAAAAAAAAATTACAGGATAAAATAATTTTTCCAGTTTAATATGTTTCCAGAAAAGTACTGGATTTTTTTTATTTTGTTTTTTTTTGGATAAAATTGTCATCCTGTTTGTTAGAGACTCCCAGCCGCTTTTTCATTTAAGAAGAAAAAACGGGCCCAAGTTTGCCGGAGTATCGGGATCGCATTTTTAAATCTTGTAAAACCGAGAAAGCGATGTGTATTCCCCGAGGTCCTAAAATTTTTCCCCCTCCACAATGGTTTTCCTACAGGGCAAAATGAAAAAATATTTGTATTTTTTTAAAAAAAAAAATTAAGTTTAATAGAATTCAATTTTTTGGGCTTTTTTATTTTTTAGAATATTTTTCTTGAAATACTTAAAAAATTTTTTTTATTAAAAATTGATTAAATCTACTATTTTTTTAAATTTAAAAAAAGTATTTTTTTGGCATTTAATTTTTTAAAATTTATTTAAGGTAATCTCAAGATTAAAAAATTAGATGCTTTTTTAAATTTTTGATTATTTTTTGATATATTTTTACAAAACGAAAAAAAAAAAAATATTTAAATTTTTTTAAAATATTAAAAAAAAAAAAATTACTAAGGAATTTTAAAAATTAAAAATTCTTCCCCTATCGGGTCAAAATTTCCGTCGGAAAATTCCCCTTCGCCTAAAAAGTGTTTGGCAATGGTTTCAAAAGAATGTTTGGGCCATAATGAAGTGATTCTTTAAACAATGTTTTTATATTAAAAATTTAAAATTTAATTTAAAAAAATTATTTTAATAAAAAATTATTAATTCATTTTTTGAAAAACCAAAAAAGGGAAACGCATTTTTCACTTTTTTTACCCATTACGTTTTCGGTAAAGCGGAGTAATAAAGTGAAAGTTTTTGGATCAATAGGTATGAAAAGGGGGTTTCCTAAATATGTTTCAGGGGAAAATTTGATATAGGTTGAAACCCTGAATAAAAACTTAAAATAATGTCATGTTTTAATTTTTTTTTCAAAATCAAAAAATCGTTTGAACTTACTTTGGTTACAAAAAAAAGGATCCTTTAGTTTTTTGGATATGTTTAGCAATATTAAAAAAAATTTACATTTTGTTTCAAAAAAAAAATACCTTTTTGTTTTTGGTATGTTTAGCAATATTAAAAAATGATAGAAAAAAAAATTTTAAAAACCCTACAATTTTTATTTTTTCATCAAAGTAAAAATCGTGCAGGGAAAAAGGACACCTCAAAAAAGAAAATTTAAAAAAAAGTAAATAGTTTTAAATTTTTTTAAAAATTTTAAAGAAAAAAAAAAAAAACTTTTTTAATTTCTTAATAAAAAACAAAAAAATATAAAATAAATTTTTAAAAAACAATAAATTTTTTTCCCAAAAAAATTTTATATATAAATTTTTAGGTAAGAAAAAAAAAAAAAATTAATTCTTCCTCCCGTTCAGTATATTTTTATCTTTTTGATAGTTTTAAATTTAAAAATTAAAAAATTCCATTCGGACGACTTTTTTCGGGGAAAAATTTGGGCCCTTCCCTTTTTTTTTCGATCATAAAGTAAATTATAATTATAAAACGTTTTGAATTATGTAAATCAAGACTCCAAGGGTTTTTTTTAGGGGGGAAATAATTTAATTTGGGAAAAATAAAAATTTTTTTTTATTTTTTTCCTTTTAATTTTTTTATTTTTTTTTTTTTTATTTTCCATAACAAAAAAATTTATTGTTCATTAAAAGGGCAATTAATTTTTTTTTTATTTTAAGAAAGGCAAAATTTTTCTTGCTCCCCCCCGGACCCCATGTTTTGATTTTTAAGAACTTATGGGTTTTAAAATTCGTCCCGGTTTTAGGACATTTTTCTTTTTTCAAAAGTACAATAAAAAAAGTAGAAATATCGGGAAACTTCGAACAATTTTAAAACATTTCCCAAAAATCCGGACTCCTATAAAAAAAAATAGAAAAAAAAAAATTTAAAACTGGGTAAATGGAAAAAAAAGAAAAATTTTTGAAATTTAAAGAAAAAGAATAAGGTTAGCTAAAAAAACCCGAACATCGAGGAAGGTAAAAGCTCCAAATTTTACGTTTAAATTTAGGAAAATTTTATAAATCTTTGGTTAAATCGTAAATTAAGATTTAAGGAAGGTGTTTTTTAATTAATTTTAAAAGATTATTTTTGTTTAAAAATAAAAAATGATTGGCCTAAAATTTTTTCTTTTTAAAATGAAAAAAAATGATTTTTTTTCAAATAAAACCTGGGCAACCTATATTTGAAACTAAAAAAAAATTGAGCTTTTTAAAATTGTTTTTTTTTCATTAGCCTAATTAAAAAAAATTAGAACCCCCAATCGCGTTAACAAAGTTGTTTTTATTAATTTTAAAAGGGCCGGAGGGCCCCTTATGGCCCGGGGGAAAAATTTGGAAAATTTTTACAAAAACAGATTTTTTTTACAAAATATATAAAAAAAATACTTTAAAAAAATTTTTAAAATTTTTAACAAAATTAGATCCCTAAATTTTTTAAACAATTTTATTTGTTTTTTATTATAGTTGTTTTTTTTAAAGCAGATAGAGATTGTTACAAATTATCATTATATGTATAAAAATAAATTTGCAATGCTTAATAATGAATTATTTAAACATATATTTAAAAAGAAAGAGTTTCAAGGATGCTATTTAAAAAAAATTTGTTAAAGCTGGTCGTCAAGGACGTTAATTATTGTGAGCGTGATTAGGATTGTAAGCTGCCTACACACACTTCATGTAGGTGAGAGGAAAATCAAATATAACAAGCAAAAACATTTTGATATTAAGTACTAATTATATATTATGGCATTTAAATATAAATGATTGTTAACTCTTAATTTATAAATGAATGTTTTAATGAAGTGTTTAATATATTTCATGAATTCGAATAGAAAAATATCGAATAAAAAATAGAAAAGTTTTAGATCAATAACATTAAATTATCATGACATTACGCCTTGTCCGTGTTTCGTTGCAAAATCAAGTCTACATTCGCAAATAGATTTATGTTATTAAGATAATCTATTATCTGATTATAGCAATGCGTTCTAATTTTTATAGAAGAGATGCAAATATTATATATATACACATATATGTAGCAAAGAATAAAAAATTCAACAATAAAGATAGATGCGTGATTCTTTTAATGAAATATAATAGATTTTTTAAAGCAAAATAAAACAGATAACTACAAAAAAAGAACAATAAGTAAATAAGTAAATAATTTAGAATTAATTAGTAATAATTTAGTAGATATAGTGAGATAGAAAATAAAGTAAAAGTAAAATTAAGTTTTAATTATAAAGAAATAAATTAAATGAATTTCCATAAGTATTTAGATTGTAATAATTTAAGGTATTTAAATTGTATATATTTAAATTGCTATATAATAGCACTACTTTTAATTCAGATAAAAAACTTTTACTTCTTAAATATTACTACATATATATATATATATATATATATATATATATAATTTAGAATTAATTAGTAATAATTTAGTAGATATAGTGAGATAGAAAATAAAGTAAAAGTAAATTAAGTTTTAATTATAAAGAAATAAATTAAATGAATTTCCATAAGTATTTAGATTGTAATAATTTAAGGTATTTAAATTGTATATATTTAAATTGCTATATAATAGCACTAATTTTAATTCAGATAAAAAACTTTTACTTCTTAATATTACTACATATATATATATATATATATATATATATATATATATATATATATGTAGTAATATTTAAGAAGTAAAAGTTTTTATCTGAATTAAAATTAGTGCTCTAACAAAGATTATTATCGCTTGTACTGAAAATTTAAAATTAGAACTAATATAAGAGATAACAAATTAGTTGAGATTATTGAAAAATGTATAGTACAAGGAAGTTTAATGTATATATGTATACACGTGTACATAAAAAAACAAAGCAGATTTTTAGCGTTAGAATTCGCACAATGCATAAAACTCATGTGCGTCATTGTTTTACGATTGTCATTCTCAATTTTAGTGTGCGGTTAGTAAACTGCGCGCAATATTTCTAGTCGATTTATATTCTAGATAAACAGAACGCTGTTTTGAATATAGGGAAAAATTTGAAGGGTATTGCATGACTAATTACGAGACATGTCGATCAATATGTTGAGAATAATATTTAGAAAACCTAATTCTTGTCATCGATTTTGAACAGAAAGATTTTGTACAGCTTAATTAAAGACATTCTAAAGAAATAACGTTGCTTAATTAATACATTTATTACTTAAATTATGTACACATAAACATATGCATGTATGTCACGGATGCCCAACTGGTTTCTTCAAGGTGCCTGATTACAAATTTTGATTATTGCCAGCGGATCAGATTAATAAGTTAAACCTAACGGTAAAAAAAAGGAGAAAATCGATTAAATTTTAAGGCCATAGAAAATCATAGAATTTTAGCTTATTGCGAGACGGGTTTTAGACGGGCTTGATTTAGTAGTAATTATAAAAAATATTTTATGTACTACCACAAGGTATTTTATTTAATTAATATTTTTAAATTTTAATATTTTAGAATATGCTCGTAGACCGAACGTTGGGCATTCATGATGTATGCATTTGATTTTCTATTAATAATTCATGTTTATCACGCTTTTTATATATATTTCATATATATAAAAGTATATTGATCACTGTGTGATCATCTTTCTTTTTACTACATTTTTAATAACTTAAATTATATTAGAAAACTAATCTTTTATTCAATTATATTTGCACAATAAATACCTGTAATGAGGATTGTCTGTCCGGCGTAAAATTTCTGTATTGGCGTTTTATTATGTATTTCAATTTTATTATTTTGATCGTAATCCATGACTTTTTTAAAAAATTAACAGTTAAATGACACTTTTAAATCTTTCAGCTTCTTCGACAAAAGTTGATACAACTGTGAGAACTGTAAAAGACATGCACCATTTATATATGTTGGATATATGTATGTACCGGGTGTCCTAATACAAGAGATCATCTTTATTTTTTGAAACTGAAAAAGAAAGCATTCACGCGACATGAATTGACATTAAGAAACATGATTTTTGATAATTTTACACGACAAAGTAATTTTAATTTTATTATTATATGTATAAAATAAATATTTGTCTACAAAATAGTGTTGCATTATTTAGAGAAATGTTAATTTGCAGAATATTTTTACTAAATACGAAACAAGTTTCGTTGCTTACGCTTTTCTGCATTTAAGTATTTTATATAAAATACAAATGTGTAAAACTCTTACACATAAAATTGAATTGGTGTAAAAGATTAGTCGTTTTCCTTAAATATAAATATATATAAATAAATATATATATATATATATATATATATAATAATTTTATTTTAAATTAAATTATGATCTCTCTCTCTGATAAATGTAAATAAGTGTCCACTCTGTGTGTATTGCCCGTTGCTCCATCTGTTCAGACCTTACTATAAATGGTTAAGTGTGCTTGCATTTATCTCGAAGAATGTCTCTTGGAATAGTATTTTTAAATGTAATATGTTATTTTAGGCAATATATGTATACCTACATACAGTCGAGAAAAAAATAGAAACAAATTAAAATAACATACATTTACATATAAATAACTTTATTTTGCACAATAATATACTTTTAACTTGATAATGAAAATATATATAGTATACAATATACACGCACAGAAAAAAGGAATCATTGATTCAAGTATATTTTTATTCTTAAACGCTATTTGATTGATTTAAGCATAGGATGCTCTTTGTAATCACAAATTTTCATTTGCCTTAATAATAAATAAGTTTGTGTTTAGTATATTTTATCCTTAAGATATATTCTTATTTTAAAAATCGCATATTGTAAAAACAAACTTAGTCACATTTGAACTAAGAATAATAAGTCTTATTATATTCTTCATATTATATATATTTGAAAGTACCGCTTATATTCGATGCTCACTTGTCCTTGCAATACTTACAAGTAAATTTCAGCTTCAACCAAGAATATTTTGCACTTTGTTTTAAGAATAAATTATCCTAAAATTAATTATATTTGGCGCTATTATAAAGATAAAATATATTTGAATTAAAGAATATTTGCATTCTTTCAAGAATACTGTTTTTTCTGTGCGGATGCCCAACGTCCGGTCTACGGGCCGCATCCGATCCGCACAGACCATCGATCCGCCCTACGAGCATATTCTAAAATATTAAAATTAAAAGATGTAAAAATCTCTGAAGTCACCAGATATTGTATTCAATTAATATTTTTTAATTTTATAATTGTGGTAGTAATTTAATCAACCAACTTTGGCTATTTAATCATCTTTATTTAATATTCACGACGTTTCGGCCATGGGTTTCGGCCCTTATCAAGTGCTACAAATTATAATAATGACAATTATTAGAGAATTAAAAAATTAATTAAAAAGTAAATGAGTAACCATAAATATTTCCACACATTAATATGTATCCTACCTAAAACACAACTTTCTATATAGAAACTTAATTTCTGATCTTAAAATGTGACATGATATAATGTGATACAATTAACTATATTATTGTGTTGGTTACAAGCTCTTTATATACTCATTACTTCGATCAAACTAAACGACCTTTATTAGTTTATCGTAAACAATATTTAGATTATCCGTGTCCTTTTGTAAATTGATTGTGTTGTCCTGTAAATTGATTGATGCGTGTGCCTAAAAGAACATTTTAATAACATTAAGGTACACAATAGTAATTATTCAGTCATTAGTAATCATAAATTCGATAATGGCCATGATTTTGATTGGTCCGCTCTTCAAATTTTACATCATGAGAAATATGTACGAATAAGAGAAATCGCGGAGATGTTTTTTATCAAAAAATTTGACAACACAATCAATTTACAAAAGGACACGGATAATCTAAATATTGTTTACGATAAACTAATAAAGGTCGTTTAGTTTGATTGAAGTAATGAGTATATAAAGAGCTTGAAACCAACACAATAATATAGTTAATTGTTTCACATTATATCATGTCACATTTTAAGATCAGAAATTAAGTTTTTATATAGAAAGTTGTGTTTTAGGTAGGATACATATTAATGTGTGGAAATATTTATTGTTACTCAATTACTTTTTAATTAATTTTTTAATTTTCTAATAATTGTCATTATTATAATTTGTAGCACTTGATAAGGGCCGAAACCCATGGCCCAAACGTCGTGAATATTAAATAAAGATTATTAAATAGCCAGAGTTGTGGTTGATTAAATTACTACCACAATTATATATATATAAAATTAAAAAATATTAATTGTATACAGTACCTCGTGGTAGTGCATAAAATATTTTGTATAAGTATTAAATAGGTTTGTCCAAAACCCGTCTTGCAAGTTAAAATTCTGCGATTTCTCTATCACCTCAAAGTGAGACAGAGATAGCGTAGACTGTGCGCGCGCACACACACACACACACACACACACACACTATCAGTATGTATAGGCACACACTGACAAATAAAGTTCTGTTCCCCTCCCTCTTTCGCTCTTTCTCTCCATGGAGGCTTTTTTTTTTCACGCGGCAAGACGGTTTGCGAAATACCGTCAATGAAGGACTTTAAATTACAATTACTCATAAAAAGTACCGCTATCCCCATTTTGTAATATGTCATTCCTAACATTATCATGCATCATGTTTTAGTTTTTTAGCAAAATACATAAACAATTTCTGCCGCAATAAATTAAAATCACCGTACGTGTAACTTTCACATGGAATATCTCGACTTTGATACCGGCTCGGTTCTTATAATCGAGGAGGTGTATATATAACATTATTAGCAGCATATACATATATCCAAATTTTAAGCAAATACATAGAGAATCGATTAACTGGTGTACGTCCTTAACTTGTATTAATCTGGCTCGCTGGCAATAATCACAATTTGAAATCTGGCCCCTCGAAGGAACTAGTTGGGCATCTGTATACAAGTACATATATATATAAATATATAATATATAGAATATGACTTTTCTTGAAAATATATCTAGGATATATTATTGAAATTTATAGATCTTCTCGTATTTTGAACATAATTTCTTTTTAAATTTTATTTAAGAAAAATGCGATTTAACATCGTTCTATAATATCACAAATCTCACTTAAAATAAAATACAAAAAATGCAATCGATTTATTAAAAAATTTTTTTTACTTATTAATTTTCTTGTTTTCTTTTATTATTTTTCCACAAAAATTATATAAGAGAAAAAAACATATGTATAGATAATTTTATAGATACGTTTAATTTTATACAATTACACAAAAAAAAGGAGTCCTTGATTCAAGTATATTTTTATTCTTGAACTCTATTTGATTCATTTAAGCATAGAATGCTTTTTGTAATCACAAATCTTCATTTGTATTAATAATAAATAAATTTGTGTAAAGTATAATTTATCCTTAAGATATATTCTTGTTATAAAAATTGTTATATGGTAAAAATAAACTTATAAATCATTATGATGACTGAATAATTGATATATAAATCATTATGTATAAACAATGCCATACATACACAGAAAAAACAGTATCCTTGAAAGAGTGCAAATATGCCTTGATTCAAAGTATATCTTATCTTTATAATGGCGCTAAATAGAAATAATCTTCAATAAAGAATAATTTATTCTTAAAACAAAGTGCAAAATATTCTTGGTTGAAGCTGAAATTTACTTATAAGTATTGCAAGGACAAGTAAGCACGATATGCGATTTTTAAAATAAGAATATATCTTAAGGATAAAATATACTTAACACAAACTTATTTATTATTAAGGCAAATGAAAATTTGTGATTACATAAAAAATTACGTAAAGAGCATGCTTAAATCAACCAAATAGCGTTCAAGAATAAAAATATACTTGAATCAAGGATTCCTTTTTTTCTGAGTATATATACATAAAAATGAAAGGCTATATGTTCATATTTTGTATATCATTCTATAGAATATTTCTTTTAGTAATCTTTTGACATTCAGAAATTTGGTCGATGAATGTTAAGGCGATAAATATTTTTATATTGCACACACTAAAAAAACTAATGTTTCGTTGTCTATTATTGTTATGTGCTTTTTCTTGTTATTATGATTTTATTTTTATGTCAATGCATTGTACTGTAATATATGTTGTATCTAAGGTAGTATGTCGAGGATTATCATAAATATTGCTTATTGAACTTGCGTGATATTTTGCATAATTTATTCATTATACATAGGTATAACGTAGAAGATGCAGAGAATAGGAATTTGTGCATAATGCATTCAAATCAAATGATGAAATATAGATCGAAGCAATCGATCGATTTGTCCATATTATCATAATAATACATATTTATCGATGTTATAACACAAAAAAAACTTATATTTTTTTTTGCAACATGACACGACATACATTACAATATTTATATTGATTATTACAATATTGGCGTTAATAATTATGCATTGACTTAACAATAAAATAAAATAAAAATTTTTTAATTAGATTAACTGATATTATTTCGATCTGTACAATTTGTACAATATATCCCACAAAAAAAGACATCACAGATGTAAAAAAAAAGCGCTAAGTTATATCTTTCGTCAGCAAAAATAGTTCTTTATAATAATAAAAAATATAATCTTCTCAAAAATTATGTTTATAGCCAAAATAATTCTTTGCAAAAATTAATCATTATCAAAAATATTTTCTCAAAAATTATATTTATAAATTATATTTTATTTTTGTTAATAATACTAGAAAAAAATTAAAATATTAGCATCAAAATGTAGTGAAATCAAAAAATTGCGCTAAATAATTATATTGATAATACGAGAAAAAAGGTTAAAATATTAGCATCAAAAAGTAGTCAAATCAAAAAGTTGCACTAAGTAAGTGACAACATAATATATAATATTTAGATAAATTTCTTATAATGATACAAATGTATAATTATTGCTTTATTTTAAAACGTTTATAATATATACAATAACAAAATAAATTCAGTAAAATATATATATATATATATTTATTCATCTTTATATTTAAATAACATGAATAATTATGTAATTAATTTAAACTGGAATGTATATACATTGTAAAGTTATTATATATTTTTATAAAATATTTAGATAAATAGATATATATAAAAAATAAATTATTTATCTCTAAATAATTATTTAATTCAAATATATTTAAACGTATATTCAAAAAAGGTAATATAAGGCACAAAGAATTAAATTTAGGAAATTAAAAAAATTTAAAGTTAAATAAAAATTTTTAATTTAAATTAAAAAATAAAAGTAAAAATAAAAGTAAAAAAAATGTAATGTACAAAAAATACTTAGCGCTGTTTTTGTATTGTTATTTTAACACATTAGTAAATAAAATAAAATATAAATCAAAGTATAGACTAATTTTTTTACTGCAATACGCTTCAATAGAAATCTATAAACATATTACGTGGCTCGATATTCGAATGACATGTGGCTAGCTGAACATATCGATATACATGTATGAAATATATGTATATAATGTAACATGCAATAATTGTCATATTAAACAGATTCAACGATTGGGCAATGTGAATGGGCTAAGTGAAAATTATAAAAATGAATTTACTATACATTAATATATGCTAAAGACGTATACATATACATATATATGTTATTAATATATGTATACCAGGGTTGGGAAGTAACGAGTTACTTGTAACGAAGTTACAGTTACAGTTACTTTTTTTCGGTAACTATAACTTAACTTCGTTACTTTTTTCCATCTGTAACTGTAACTGTAACTTAGTTACATTTTTTTAGTAACTAGTAACTATTTTAATAGTTACTTTATTAGTTACTTTTTTTGGAAACATGCGCTAAAAGTATTGTTTAAGTATGGTAGCCGTTATATTATTAAATTAAATTTTGATAACAGTAGCATATGGATCTTCATATGATTTAATCTTTTACCTAAAATTTTCATTTTGTGTACATAAAATAATATAACACATAATTAAGATCGACCAATCACAGTCAAATATTTAAAAAAATTCTTAAAGGTAATAATTGATCGATTTGCTTGCGACTTTGCGATTACCATTTAGTAACTTACTATAACTATTTTTACTGTTGTATATAAAGATCATTCATACATTGATGTTAATTGCAAAGTCGCAAGCAAATCGATCAATATTACATTCAAGAATTTTTTTAAATACTTGACTGTAATTGTGCATAAAATGTAAGCTCCTTATATTTAAAACAATGTATAATTATTTTTAAAAAGTAACTGAAAAGTAACGACTCGTTACTTTTAGAGTAACTGTAACTGTAACGAGTTATTTTTTAAAATCGGTAACTTGTAACTGTAACTAGTTATTTTTTCAATGAAATAACTGTAACTGTAACTAGTTACTTTTACAAAGTAACTTTCCCAACCCTGATGTATACATATATTAATTAATGTATATGGAGCATTTCAAAGTGTTTAATTGATCAATCAAAATATAAATGAATAAAAATTTCTTTATTCTGATACATGTTTTAAAGCATTTGCAATGTTTTCCTGATCGCAATCAAAGTTTCGAGATAGATGTTTAAAGCGCATTATTTTCATTATGAATTTTTTTATAAAAAAGATTCAAATATAATTTCATGATTCTTTAATTTCGACTTATTTTGACTTCATCATTTCACTCTCCAAAGATAGGATGCGACTTCTGTGTGTGATATATTCTGTATATACACATTTCGTTACTAATCATCATTTTTAAGGACGTTTCGTAGTCAAAGGACTATAATACAAAAACAGCGCTAAGTATTTTTTGTACATTACATTTTTTTTACTTTCTTTTTACTTTTATTTTTTAATTTAAATTAAAAATTTTTATTTAACTTTAAATTTTTTTAATTTCCTAAATTTAATTCTTTGTGCCTTATATTACCTTTTTTGAATATACGTTTAAATATATTTGAATTAAATAGTTATTTAGAGATAAATAATTTATTTTTTATATATATCTATTTATCTAAATATTTTATAAAAATATATAATAACTTTACAATGTATATACATTCCAGTTTAAATTAATTACATAATTATTCATGTTATTTAAATATAAAGATGAATAAATATATATATATATATATTTTACTGAATTTATTTTGTTATTGTATATATTATAAACGTTTTAAAATAAAGCAATAATTATACATTTGTATCATTATAAGAAATTTATCTAAATATTATATATTATGTTGTCACTTACTTAGTGCAACTTTTCGATTTGACTACTTTTTGATGCTAATATTTTAACCTTTTTTCTCGTATTATCAATATAATTATTTAGCGCAATTTTTTGATTTCACTACTTTTTGATGCTAATATTTTAATTTTTTTCTAGTATTATTAACAAAAATAAAATATAATTTATAAATATAATTTTTGAGAAAATATTTTTGATAATGATTAATTTTTGCAAAGAATTATTTTGGCTATAAACATAATTTTTGAGAAGATTATATTTTTTATTATTATAAAGAACTATTTTTGCTGACGAAAGATATAACTTAGCGCTTTTTTTTTACATCTGTGATGTCTTTTTTTGTGGGATTTCACATATTTTTGCAAAGATCATTAAACAAAATGCATTAAATAAATGTATATTTTTTTATATTTATAATGAGAGAAGACGAGAGAGAGCAAGAGGACCCAAGAGAGAGAGCGGGAGAGAGCAAGAGGGAGCAAGAGGGAGCAAGAGAGAGCGAGAGAAAGCGGGAGAGAGCAAGAGAGAGCGAGAGAGAGCGAGAGAGAGCGATAGAGAGCGATACAAAGCGGGAGAGAGCGAGAGAGAGCGATAGAGAGCGATAGAAAGCGGGAGAGAGCGAGAGAGAGCGGAAAAAAAACGAGAGAGAACGAAAGAGAACGAGAAAGAGCGGGAGAGAACAAAAGAAGGCGAGAAACAGCGAGAGAAAGCGAGAAAGAGCGAGAGAAGACAAGAGAGAGCAAGAGAACGCGAGAGAGAGCGGGAGAGAGCGAGAAAACGCGAGAGAGAGCGGGAGAGAGCGAGAGAACGCGAGAGAGCGGGAGAGAACGAGAGAACGCGAGAGAGAGCGGGAGAAAGCGAGAGAACGCGAGCGAAAGCGGGAGAGAGCGAAAGAACGCGAGAGAGAGCGAAAGAAAAGCGAGAGAGAGCGAGAGTAAGCGAAAAAAAACCGAGAAAGAGCGAGAGAAGACGAGAGAGAGCGAGAGAGAGCGAGAGAAAGCGAGAGAAGGCGATAGAGAGCGAGAAAAAGCGATAGAGAGCGGGAGAAAGCGAGAGAGAGCGAAGAGAGAGCGAAGAGAGCGAGAGAGCGAGAGAGAACGAGAGAGAGCGGGAGAGGACGAGAGAAGGCGAGAAACAGCGAGAGAACGCGAGAGAGAGCGGGAGAACGCGAGAGAGTGCGGGAGAGAGCGGGAAAGAGCAAGAGAGAGCGAGAGAGAGCGAGAGAGGGCGAGAGAGGGCGAGAGAGAGCGAGAGAACGGGAGAGAACGAGAGAAGGCGAGAAACAGCGTGAGAAAGCGAGAGAGAGCGAAAAAAACCGAGAGAGAGCGAGAGAAGACGAGAGAGAGCGAGAGAACGCGAGAGAGAGCGGCAGAGAGCAAGAGGGAGCGAGAGACAGCGAAAGAGGGCGAGAGAGAGCGAGAGAGAGCGATACAAAGCGGGAGAGAGCGAGAGAGAGCGAAAGAAAGCGAGAAACAGCGCGAGAAAGCGAGAGAGAGCAAAAAAAACCGAGAGAGCGAGAGAAGACGAGAGAGAGCGAGAGAACGCGAGAGAGAGCAGAGAGCAAGAGGGAGCGAGAGACAGCGAAAGAGGGCGAGAGAGAGCAAGAGAGAGCGATACAAAGCGGGAGAGAGCGAGAGAGAGCGAAAGAAAGCGAGAGAGAGCGAGAGAACGAGAGAAGGCGAGAAACAGCGAAAGAAAGCGAAAAAAAACCGAGAGAGAGTGAGAGAAGACGAGAGGGAGCGAGAGAGGCCGAGAGAACGCGAGAGAGAGCGAGAGAGAGCGGGAGAGAGCGAGAGAGAGCGAAAGAAAGCGAGAGAGAGCGGGAGAGAACGAGAGAAGACGAGAAACAGCGTGAGAAAGCGAGAGAAAGCGAAAAAAAAACCGAGAGAGAGCGAGAGAAGACGAGAGAGAGCGAGAGAACGCGAGAGAGAGCGGCAGAGAGCAAGAGGGAGCGAGAGACAGCGAGAGAGGGCGAGAGAGAGCGAGAGAGAGCGATACAAAGCGGGAGAGAGCGAGAGAGAGCGAAAGAAAGCGAGAGAAAGCGAAAAAAAACCGAGAGAGAGTGAGAGAAGACGAGAGGGAGCGAGAGAGGCCGAGAGAGCGCGAGAGAGAGCGATAGAGAGCGGGAGAGAGCGAGAGAGAGCGAAAGAAAGCGAGAGAAGGCGGGAGAGAACGAGAGAAGACGAGAAACAGCGTGAGAAAGCGAGAGAGAGCGAAAAAAACCGAGAGAGAGCGAGAGAAGACGAGAGAGAGCGAGAGAACGCGAGAGAGAGCGGCAGAGAGCAAGAGGGAGCGAGAGACAGCGAGAGAGGGCGAGAGAGAGCGAGAGAGAGCGATACAAAGCGGGAGAGAGCGAGAGAGAGCGAAAGAAAGCGAGAGAGAGCGGGAGAGAACGAGAGAGAGCGAGAAACAGCGAGAGAAAGCGAAAAAAACCAAGAGAGAGTGAGAGAAGACGAGAGGGAGCGAGAGAGAGCGAGAGAGGCCGAGAGAGCGCGAGAGAGAGAGCGGGAGAGAGCGAGAGAGACCGGAAGAAAGCGAGAGAGCGAGAGAGAACGAGAGAAGGCGAGAAACAGCGAGAGAAAGCGAAAAAAACCGAGAGAGAGCGAGAGACGAGAGAGAGCGAGAGAACGCGAGAGAGAGTGGGAGAGAGCGAGAGAAAGCGAGAGAGAGCGGCAGAGAGCGAGAGAACGCGAGAGAGCGGTAGAGTGCAAGAGAGAGTGAGAGACAGCGAGAGAAAGCGAGAGAGGGCGAGAGAGAGCGAAAAAAGACGTGGGAAAGCAAGAGAGAAAGGGAGAAAAAGGGGGGAGAGAGAGGGGAGAGAGAGGGGAGAGAGAGAGAGAGTGAGAGAGAGCGAGAATTTATTTTTCGTTTGGTTGCTTAAAAGGTTAAGCAGCTGAGGAAAATGTCACTATACTAGGATGGGTGACCGCGGATAAGGTAAAGCAGCTTCGGACAGAATCACTTTGTCGGGATGGGTGACCGCGGACAAGTACGACGCCGTAGTCTTAAAAAAAGTGACACCTTTTCGACCAAAAAATAACTTGAAAAATTCATATCTCCGCAACCAATAGAGCTATCAAGTTCGTTAAGGTCTCATTTTACTCGGAAAAAATCGCGCTTTCGATTGATATGGTCATCTTTTGAAAAATATGTTTCCGTTCATGAAATATTTCAAATTTTTGTTTTCAAGGTTACGAAAATCGTGTTACGTCCGGTAAAGGATACACAGTAGCGTCCTACGGATAATTTTCGCTATTGTTTCGATATTTTCGCTATCTTTTCGATATCTTTCGATATTTTTTTTTGTTTTTTTGTAGATTGTATTTTAATTTGACGAATGAAAGATATAATTTAGCGAGACGCTACCGCGTCTCCTGATAAATTGCAATATGGATAATATAAGTCTTTCTTTCATCTTTCTCTACTATAAGATGTATGATTAGTACAATCGACCTTTTTATACACGTAAAAAAGAGAAATTATGCGTTAGATTATTTAAAAAATTTACGAGTAAAAAAATTAATACAAATATGACGAGATTAAATTTAACACGTTTTATTTACAAATAATTTGAGTTTTATTTGTCCGATATTTTATATAACAGGCATGGTCGGTAATCATTTTTTAGTATGATATTATAAATAGGATGTTATACTACGCATATTTTTTAATTGAACAAATAATAATCTGTTATTTTTTATGTACAAAAATATAATCTGTTACATCTTTTTAATGATTATAAATATAAAAATATTAAAAAACTGTTATGTTCAAGTCTCTTTAATTTGTCACACAGCTAATTATTAATGTTACTATTGAATATTCAAACATTTTTTACAACACGGCACGTTAAATAAATAAATGTCACTTGTATGATGCAATAATTAAAGCATATATATAATCGCATTATTTAAAAAATTCAATTAATATCGGTTTTTGAGACAACTTGCAATTTATTATGCCTCTTCTATAAAAGTTAATTGTTTCAAACTGCTTGCCACTCATAAACAAGTCACACGTCAATATTTTTTTAGTATAATCAATATATTTAATTAACATAAAAAATTCAAAGTTATTATGCATACCTGACGTCAATCTGTCATGAGTTGAAATGTTATGCAAACGTAACGTAATAATAATTACAAATTATGTAAAAAATAATTCGTATATTTAAAAATAACATTAAAGACTAGAATTAAAACTGAAATTGATGTCAGTATTTAATATCTGATAACGTAGATTACTTATTCTTTGATTATAAAAAGATTTTCAATCTTTGAAAAAGAAGTTTTTATAATTCTTGATTAAAAAGCTTTAAGTTTTCTTAATACATGTTATAATACTCATTTAATAAAATCTGCAATTCTCTCATTTTAAATCGATAATTATTAATGTTCTCATTAAATAAAGTTGTGATGAAGGAAAAATATATTTATAGTGCAAGATTTTCAATCTTTGAAAAACAAGTTTTTATAATTCTTGATTAAAAAACTTTAAGTTTTCTTAATACATGTTAATACTCATTTAATAAAATCTGCAATTCTCTCATTTTAAATCGATAATTATTAATGTTCTCATTAAATAAAGTTGTGATGAAGGAAAAATATATTTATAGTGCAAATTGTACACTATAAAAAAGTAAAGTTGTTTCACTAATAGAGGATCGAGAGGGATATACGCTTTATTTGCGATTACCTTGGACAGCGATGTTATCTGCGTGATGAATGTGCAATCATAATTCACTACGATGGTATAACGATGTATCGTTATCATTTGAGAACCGGTCAAAATAGTGCGCCAAAGATACAACCATCCATTTAAATATTTTAGGGTAAAGGGAGGGAAGAAGCAAATTTTTTAAAAAATTCATATACACAGTATGTTCAATAAATAAGGGGACTTTTAAGATATAGAATAAAACACGTATCGTACTATGTTTGAAAGTTATTTTTTATTCGAAATAGTCTCCATTTAACTCAATACAACGTTTAGAACGATCAACCAATTTATGCATAGACTCTTTCATGTCATCTAAAGGAATGTTCTTTAACACCTGTGTCACGGCTGCTTGAATGGCTGGAATATCATTGTAAAACGCTCCTTTCATGGCAGTTTTCAGTTTAGGGAACAGAAAATAGTCGCATGGTGATAGATCAGGAGAATACGGAGGGTGGTCGATGACACAAATCTGTTTTTTTCATCAAAAATTCACGAACTTTTTTGGTTTTGTGAGGTAGTGCATTATCATGCAATAAAAACAGCTGTTTCCCCTCTGGATTCAGGTCTAACACGAACAATTCTTGACCACAAACGATGTAAAACTTGTAAATAGTATTCTCCATTAACAGTTTGACAACAACAGCAATGATTTCGCGGACTTTTTCCACCAATTCAGCACGATTACTTCCTTCTGGACGACCAGGTCTTTCATCATTATTCAAATCTTCACGACCATTTTTAAATCGTTTAAACCACTTATGAACTTTTGAACGAGCTAAACAATCATCACCATACACTTTTCGCATCAATTCGTACGTCTCACTAAATGTTTTTCCAAGTTTAAAACAAAATTTAATATTTCCATTGTATTTTTACGACACAAGCACAAAACATACTGTCATTAAAAAGCGCGTAACTTTTTAACCTGTCAACCGATTTACATGAAGTTGGCTGCGTTTGAAAGGTGAGACCTGTACCTTTCTAATGCTATCAACGTTCAATAGATGGCGTTACGTGTTCCATGATTTAAATAAAAAGTCCCCTTATTTATTGAACATACTGTGTATATAATATCTAGAAAATAATATGCAAAGCTGCGATTTTTGAAATGTCAAATCAATATTGCTAAATCAGTGCGAGTGTTAATACATCCTACATATATTATAAATGCAAAAATATATTATAACCATTACAGCGAAAAAATGAATAACTTTAAAAATAGGATTCTTTCATAAATAAATATATCATAGAAAATCTGAATATTTTTGAAATTTATGTAAGATGATTTAATTATATATCATAGAGATTTGATTGGTAATAGAATGCAAGAATTCTAGATGACTTCATATAGTTTTTCTATCAACATTACATATGTTGGTCTTTATATATTATATATAAATAATATGTTTTCTTTCTTTCGTGTATTTGATGCCTTTTTTGTAAACGCACAATATTTTTACTTACTTATTTATTATACAGAAATTATTGCTTGTACATAATATCGTCATATAAACTTTACTTTATTATACCGTGTTTCTTGTTTTAAGAATTTATTTTAACTTTTTCCCATCGAGGAGTTCCTTCTATACATTGCAAAATTCTGATATAAATGTCGCGAAGCAAAAATGTCACACAGAAAAAACAGTATTTTTGAGAGAATGCAAATATGCCTTGATTCAAGTATATTTTATCCTTATAATAGCGCCAAATATAAATAATTTTGGATAAAGGATAATTTATTCTTAAAACAAAGTGCAAAATATTCTTAGTTGAAGCTGAAATTTACTTATAAATATTGCAAGGACAAGTGACAAGTGTGCATCGGATATAAGCGGTACTTTCAAATATATATAATAATTCTTAGTTTAAATGTGACTAAGTTTGTTTTTACCATATGCGATTTTTAAAACAAGAATATATCTTAAGGATAAAATATACTTTACACAAACTTATTTATTATTAAGGCTAATGAAAATTTGTGATTAGAAAGAGCATTCTATGCTTAAATCAATCAAAGAGCTTTCAAGAATAAAAATATACTTGAATCAAGGATTCCTTTTTTTCTGTGCAGTTTTTAATAATACATGTGCAATCACGTAACGGCAAAATGGCTCGAAAAAACAGATTGCATCTGATGTCTGCTACTACTTCTTGAGCGTTCAATATAACTTTGACCCAACATCGCGGCGACGGCGGGACATAATCGTATTAAAGTTACACACCATTGATCGTCGCCTATTAATAAAATCAAATTTTTATCCCGTAAGTGCGATCGACCCGCGGCCATCATTGCTGAAACCAAACTGGTACCGTTGAAGTGGAGGCGACTGCTAACACTGGCTGACTGAAGCCAGGTAGTTTTGTCCGAGATACGAACAACGAATTCATTAATGGCCTCATTATTTGTCTACCTCCGCTTAAAATCAAATTTCTTACGTTAACAAACATTCGTACGAGTCGGCACATCTACGAGAAGTACGCTAACTCGGTTTCTCGGTTCACGATGGGGCTCACTTGACCTCATTACTTGCTGTTTCGTAGCAATTTTCGACTTCGTTTCAAGTTTCATGATTGCGCACAGAGAGTTGCGGCGGAATTTCTTTGCTTGGCAGCGCTTGCGGGATAATTATTAAAGATCCAGTAGTAGCTACTCGTTATATACGCGTGCAAAGCCAAAATTGGCATTGTTATTTTTGTGGTAATACTGAGAGAAAAACATTTCTCACATTTATTTCACGCGATTGTACATCAAGATAATGCTCTCTCACGACTGTTTAGATCGGATATAACTGGATTATTATAAATTCTCTTTGCCGGGAGAATATTTCCATTTGATTGCAAATGACTCATAATTTTTCATGCTCGAAGTTCATCGTGAAATAGTAACGAACTGTCATGATTTATTATCATCAAAAATAAGATTTAAAAATTAAACATAAAAGTAAATGAGGAATTATAATGTTGATTAATCAATAAAATAAATAAGACAAAGATTAGTAATAAGACTAATTAATTAAAATTATTATAATATTTGTCTCTTCAAACTCATTTATCAATAATAATTATTATGTAACTGGGAAAGTAGTTGATAATAAATAATATATGTATAATATATATATATATATATATATATATATATATATATATACACGCGCAACATATAATAACGCATATAATTATTATTAACATATAAACCTATATATATTAAAATATGTGATATAATAAAAGGCCAACTTAACGAGCTTATATGATATTAATTGAAAAATTTTTTTATTAATTTACGTCATAATATACAAAAGTTAAGATAAACGTTTCGACTGTACGACAGTCTTTTTCAATATCCTACTAATATGTCAAAAAAATTAATTAAGTCATATCGACCTTATTATAAATACAACATTTATGAGATTATATGACGAACGCAGTACAAAAGTCATGTTTGTTGGCATGAGTTAGAGCGTCAGATTTATGTATGTCATGCTGTTATATTATGTAACGACACTGTGAACAAATTAATATATCCGCTTAAGGGTCGGCAGTACACCCAGGCAAACTCCGAATTGATATTGGAGACCTCGTGCGGTGACAACGCAAAACTCCGGTTTCAGTGTTGCCAACGCCGAGAAACCAATTCTCGGGTTTTATGTAGTGGTGTATGTCTGTACACGTACATACACCAACTGCATCGCTCACGCGGACGCACGTAAGAGAGACAAGGACCGATAATCACGTGTTCTCCTTGTTCATCTACCGTGCCGGTATACGCGAGATGCCGCCTGAAAATGCTTTCTGGCCTTCCGTAGCAGAAAGCAGTAACGTAGCAAGACTAATAAGCACCCACTTTTTGGAAATTGTATATATGGTTATGCACATATGTGCATAACGTATATATATAACATATATATATATATATATATATATATATATATATTATATAAGGGATATGTTGATTATATTCTTGATTTCTTTTTGATTATTGATGCTATTGTATAATTTGCTCCAAATACTTATAACGTGAAAGAACGTTGAGTAATGTATAATCAATGCAAGGATGTTCAGTATATCATAAAGCTTTATAATAAATGAAGTCAAATATATTTCAATTACCTCCATTTTTTCATCAATATATATACGATATTCAGACCTCGAACCCTATAGGAACAATGATTAAAAACAATAATTTCACGGCGATTTAAAAATTTTATTATACTATGAAAATATTTTTGACTACAGCACCTATATATAATGGTCCCCACAAATCACACTCAGAACAATAAATTTAATAAAATTTACATACCAGCTTGTGTCTAGGTGCACTTGATTTACTGTATTGGCAAACTTTGGTACGCGACCGCTTATTTTTGTTATTCTTCTCATTTCATTATTATCGTTATACGCATGTGTAGTGTAAAGACTCAAACCCCCTCTGTTCTTCAATATCTAAATTTATTGCGGAAACGCGAAATTTTCCCGGATTTTTATGGGTGCAGGGTTTTAAACGGGCGGGGGAGTACTGTGGCGATTACATCATCACATACTTCCCTGAAATTAATAAGGAAAACACGCATACGAATACGGACACTGACATATACGAAAAGGACAAAGGCATAAATAAATATAAATAAAATATTACAGACGAGACGAAAGACGAGTAGGACAGAAACAAACAAGTAAAAATAGATAGAAAATTCGCAAAGCCTCTCGAAGCCTAGCGAAGGGCGTTTTTGAGGCAAGGTATAAATAGGAGATTTTTAGATAACGAGAGATTCCGTCTTCGACAGTCGCCGCGCACGAACGCACGTTTATTAATCCGAGCGATATACGTATATGTATTTTACACTGATATCTTGCATTGAAGAATATATACTGCGAGTTAATTATAATCGCTGCATCAAGTTATTAATTCCCGTATCGTTTCTTCTAAGCAATTGCGACGACGCGCGAAAAGACACTAAATATGTATAAGATTTAACGTTGTAGGATGCCGGGTTAACGTGATCAAATGATTGTACGCGTTTTGAAACGGTTTAAATTAGTTTATTCACTTTCTACAAGTTCGTCGCGTACCGAGACTTATGTTTCTCGGCGCTCGCTCTCTCGAGGACTGACTTGAGGGCTGCGCGAATTTCGGAGCTCGATTGGACCATCAAAAAATCAGGCGATGTACACACGCCAATTAGCGGCGAGTGTACACGTTGGTTTCACGTGTTTCCTTGGCGTAAACACTAAGGAATTTCACAAAAAAAGCGTTCTAGAAAATTTGATCGTCCTCGAGGATTCGCTCCGAAGAACGAATCTTCAACAATTATAATATTTACTTATGGGTATAATAATTATTATGCTTATACATATAATTATTATATTTAATTATTTTTATTATTAATAATTGTATTAGTAATTATCACAATTTTATAATTATGATTTTTTTTATATTTTCTAGATAGTAGTGCAAAATTCATATACATATACATATAATTAGAATGTTTAACATTAAAAAAATTATAAATACGAAAAAGAGCAATTCGAGAAAAAAATTTTAATGGAATTCAAATAAAAGATTTATTTAGCATTATTATACTAAAAATGTTTTGCAAAAATTAAAGGAATGAGAAATACAAAGATAAGAATATAAAAGAATAATGATTAATAACGCTAATTATATTATTATTACATATAAAGAAAGAGAAGAGTTAATAATTAACACATATATTCGACAAATTATATTCTACAAATATAAAAATAATAATAATAATAAAAAATAATAAAATAAAAATAAATTATCTCTTATTAAAAAAATGTATAACCAATAAATTTTAATTAAAATCATAAAATGCGGAAATAATTATTATGTGATATTTGTCTTATCTCATGCAAATAAAAGTAGAAAGAATATGCTTCTATTTGCCATCACTTTGCGCAACATCATGAGATAAATCTGTATTTGCAAGATCTCCACATATGCTACAATAATTAAGCACAAGTTTTAAGTACACGCAGGCCTGCATTAAGGGGATCCTAAATGCACGGGCGAACTCCGATAGGGTCGATAATGAAGATTTTTTAAATATAATTATCGACAAAACTCTACAGATGTCGCAATAAAAAAGTTGTCAATCGACACACACATACATATACAGGGTGTCCCATTTTATATAATTTATAATTATATAAAAATTATATATACACAGGTTGT
Source organism: Nylanderia fulva (assembly GCF_048542155.1). Lineage (NCBI taxonomy): Eukaryota > Metazoa > Arthropoda > Insecta > Hymenoptera > Formicidae > Nylanderia > Nylanderia fulva. The sequence continues at coordinate 798,425 of NW_028190710.1, read as the reverse complement.
TACACATACATATACACATATGTATGTGTGTGTGTATTTATACAAGGTGTCCCATTTTTACTACCCCTAATATCTCTTTGTTTCAATGCATTTTATAATAAAACAACAAAAGTTATACGGTTTCAAAGGAACTATAAAATAGTACCATTAGTGTTGACCTTGCACAGTCATAAAGATTACGTGAAAGTCACTATCACATGATAAGTTATAAAGTTTCAACATTGCAATATCGCTTCTGAGAATTTTGCGCACATGCAAACTGCATCTGGGGTAAAATATTTTGTACAGTTATCAGCAAACGAATAGATCGCCTGTGGAATTATTTTTTAAAACAACCAGCACACGAATAGATCGCCTCTGGAATTATTTTTTAAAACAACCAGCACACGAATAGATCGCCTCTGGAATTATTTTTTAAAACAACCAGCACACGAATTGGGGCGCCCGGGGAATTTCATTTTTAAAAAACCAGCACCAATAGATCCCTCGGAATTTTTTTTTTTTAAAAAAAAAAAAACCAGCACACGAATAGATCGCCTTGGGAATTCATTTTTAAAACCAACCAGCAAACAATAGATCGCCTCGGAATTTTTTTTAAACCCCAGCACCCCGAAATAGACCGCCTCGGGAAAAATACTATAAAACTATAAAATTTTAAATTTTAATTTTTACATGAAAAAATAAAAAAGGAGGGGGTTTCTTTCAGAAAAAAAAATTGAAATTGCTTTTAAAAAAAAAAAAATTTAAAAAAAAATTAAAAATAAAAAAAAAAATTTTTTCTAACTCTTATTGAAATTTTTTTTTTTTTTTTAAAAGGGTTTTAAAAAAGGGGTTTTTTTTTTAAAACCCCCCCCAATTTTTTTTAAATATCTTTAAATTTAAAAAATGTACCCAATATTTTATTAAATTTTAAACCCCCATTTAAGCTAACATAAGTTACTTTTTTGGGGAAATTTTTTGGGGAAAACATTTTAGAAAAAAATAATTTTAAAAAAAATTGTTTTCTGTTTTCCCCCAATCTATTACAAGCAAAAAAAAAAGGGGGAAAAAAAAAATTTTTTAAAAAAAAAAATTATTTCCCCCTTGGGGTTTTTTTTAAAAATTTTTTTTTATATAAATCGATTCCCCTTTATTCTGCATTTTTTGGTAAGTAGGAGGCCCCCAAAAAAACCCCCGAATAGCATGAGTTATTTTTTTTTTTTTTAAAAATTACAAAAAAAGGGGGAAAATCTAAAAAAAAACATTTTTGATTTTTCCCTTTTTAAAAAATAAAGGGTTTGAAAAAAAACACAGAATAAATAAAGATAAAAATTTTTTAAACCCAAAAAAAGGCCCCTACATTTTTTTTCTTAAAATCAAATATTCGAAAAATTTTTTTTTTTTAAAAATTTTTTATTTTTAAAATTTTTTTTTTCCCCCCAAAAAAAATTTTTAAACAAATTATTTAGTTTAAATAGGGGGGGTTTTTTTTTAAAAAAAAAATTTATAAAATTTTTTTTTTTCAGGGAAAAAACTTTTTTTTTTAATTTTTTTTTTACCGAAAAAGCTTTTAAAAAAAACCCCAAATTTTTTTGGGGTCCCAAAAAAATTTTTTTTAAATTTATCAGAAACTTTAAAAAAATTTTCATGCGCCACTTTTATAATTTTAAAAAAATTTTTTTATATATATATATAAAAAATTTTACAGCCCGGGCATACATAATATTTTTTAAACTTTACAGAAAAAACCCCCCCAAAAAAATTTTTTAAATACTTTTATTAGCACAAAATGTATATAACGATTAGATATACAAAAAAAAAAGAAATAGAAGAAAAAAAAAAAAAAATAGAAAGAAAAGCGAACGAGTGAGCCTTTTTAAAACCGTCGACAAGGAAAAAATTATTATGTATGTATACATGTATGTGTGTATTATATAAACTTTTTAATTTGTTTTATGATATTTTTTTATAATGTAAAGAGGCAGAAAAACCCCATACCACTATCTTTTTTTTTTTTTTCTTCAGCTTCTGTACATTAATTTATCTTTAAAAAATTTCCAGTAGTTTTAAAAAAAAAAAAAAGATGTAAAAAATTTAATTTTTTATTGTACTTTTTATAAGGTTTTATAATTTTTTATTTTAAAAAGAGATTTTTTTTTTTTTTGTCTAAAAAAATTTTTTATATACATTTATTTAAAAAATAAATGGGTTTTTTAATATTTTGTTTTTTTGTGCAAAAGGTTAAAGGAATTTGATTGAATAAATTTTTTTGATAGACAAAAAAAAAAAACCCCTTTTTAAAAAGGGGGCCCCCTTTTTTCTACTAAAATCGGGGGCCCCAAAAGGGGAAAAAAGTTTTTTTTTGTTTGCACCCATTATAAAACTATTTTTTTAATAAAATAAAAAATACACTTTAAAATCGGGGGATTCTATCTATCAAAAATATTAAACACTTTATCCACCTTATGGGGGTTTTCGAGCCCGCCCCACTGGTGTAAGCACGTATAGTACGTACCCGGGGGACAAGTAAACCCCCCCCCGAAAAAATTTTATATTTTTCATTGCGCCCCCCAACGATTTTGTTAAAAAAAAGGGGGTTTTAAAAAGGGTTTTGTCTACATGCTTTTTTTGGGCATCCCCCCAAATTTTTTTTGTTATTTTTCGAAAAAAATTATAATTCCCACTTTTTTTAAATTAATTAAAAAAAAAATTTTTTTCCCCGCGTTATGTGTCGTAAGGAGATAGGGGGAAAAAATTTGATCGTTTGCAAAAAAACCCCCAATACTTTCTAAAAATTTTTAAAAAAAAAAGAGCTCTCTCCCCTCTCCCCTCTCTCTCTCTCTCTCTTTTTGATCCTTTAGGGTAGTTAGTTTTTAAAAATTTTATTTAATCAATGCAATCAATCATATTTTTTACGGCAACAGGGGGGTTACTCGTTTCACTCACTCAAAATTCCCTTTTTTTTTTTAAAAAAAGGGGCCATTTTTAAAAAATAATTTTTTTTTAAAAAATTTTTATATAAAAAAATTTTAAGGGGGGATAAAAAATTTTTCCCAAATTTTGGGCAAATTTGGGAAAAAAAATTTTTAAAAAATTTTTTAAAAAAATTTTTTTTATTAAAAAAAGGGAAAAAAATTTTTTTTTATTTAAAAAAATTGGGTTTAAAAATTTTTTTTAATTTCAGGGGGGGGGGGGAAAAAATCCCCTTGGGCCAAAAACCCTTGGGGGTTTTTGGGTTTTTGGGGGGAAAAAAAATTTTATGATTTTTTCCTTAAAAACAAAAAGGGGAAAAAAACCCCCCAATTTTTTTTTTTCGGGGTTTTTTAACGATTGAAAAAAATGGGTTTTTGAAAAAATAAAGGGGTTTTGGGGGGGTTCCAAAAAATTTAAATTTTAATTTCCCCCTTCCCCTTTAGGTTTTTAAAATAAAAAGGGTTTAAAAAAGTTTCCCTTTGGGGGAACCCCAAAAATTTTAAAAAATTTTAGGCCCCTTGGGTTTTAAAAAATTTCTTTTAAGGGGAAAATTTTTGGGGAAAAATTGTAAAAAAATTAAACCCCCTTGGGGTTGGGAAAAAAAATTTTGGGGGGGTGAGGAAAAATTTTTGTTTCCCCCAAATTTTTTTTACCAAAAAAAATTTCCCCTTTGGGGGACCCGGGGTTTTCCCTTTTTCCGAAACCCCTGTGGGTTTTAATTTATATATTTAGGTTTTTTTATTATTTTTACAATTTTAAAAATTAAAATAAACAACCCTTTTTTTGGGGGAAATTTTGTATAGGGGGGGGTTCCCCTAATTTTTAATTTTCCCTTTTTTTCCCCCTTTTTTTATTTTTCTTATTTAATTTTAAAAACCCCCAAAATTTTTTCCCCCCCGGGTTTTTTAAAAATTTTTTTTTCCCCCTTTTTTTTTCCCCCCTTCCCCTTTTCCCCTTTCCCCCCATGTTTTTGGGGGTTGGGATGTTTTTTCCCCGTATTTTTGGGTTTTTAATTTTTGGGGGGGGATTTTGTAAAATTTTTTAAAAACCCCCTGTTTTAATTAAAGGTTTTTGTAAATTTTTCCCCGGGGGAAAAAATAAATTTTCGGCCCCAAAAAGGGGGGGAAATTTTTTTATTTTTTTCCCTTGCTAAAAATTTTTTTGCCATTATTCAAAACCCCTTTTTTAAATTTTTTTTATTTTTAAAAAGGGTTTTTTTTAAAAATAATAAATAAATAAAAAAATTAAAATTGAAAAAATTTATTTTTATAAACAAATATTTTTTAAAAAATTTTGGGGAAAATTGACTTTTAAAAAATTGGGATTTTTTTTTTTTTTGCAACTGCATTTTTTCCAGGGGATAGAAAACAAAATTTTAAAAAAAAATTAACCCCAACCCCCTAAACACCCCCCCCCCCCAAAAACACCCCAAACCCTTTTTATTGAAAAATGTTTTATTACCAAAGTTATAAGGGTTACTTATCATTACATAGTAGTATTAGTATTATGTTGAATAGCATTATCAAAGTCACATAAAGATTATTTGGAAATAATGGAAACCCTCATTTTTTATTGCATGTACATACATGTAGCTTACTTTGAGAGCATTTCTAAATAAATTTTTCATTCTGTGCATGCAATAAAAAATGAGGGTTTCCATTATTTCCAAATAATCTTTATGTGACTTTGATAATGCTATTCAACATAATACTAATACTACTATGTAATGATAAGTAACCCTTATAACTTTGGTAATAAAACATTTTTCAATAAAATACGTATTTTCTTCTAAAAACTCCTGATATATGATCGTTGTTACATCCTGTATATGTATAATTTATATAACATTTGTTATAAGAAGTTGTGTGCGTGTGTGTGTGTGTGTGTGTTGTGTGTGTGTGTGTGTGTGTGTGTGTGTGTGTGTGTGTGTGTTGAGAAGATTGGAATATATTATTTTATTACTTTATGTTTCTATCTGATAAATGCAGCTTTTTTTAATTAAATTTATAAAATACAATTTCTATGAAAGTCAATTTTAACAAAATTTCGATTTCACAAATATATGTTTATATGAATATATTCTTTTCGATATTTTATATTTTCTCTATTTACTATTTATTATTTGTTCAATAAATCCATTTTATTATGAAATAAATTAATAAAGATAGAATAATGCAAAATATATTAGTCTAATTGTGCAGTAAAAAATATTTTGATAAATTTAAAATATTTGTAGAAAAATTATTTATTTCGGATATTTACAAAAAGCTGCATTTATAATATAAAAACATGAAATAATAAAATTTTATCTATTCCAATCTTCTCAACATACATACAAATCCAAATTATACATGATACACATACAACATAATAACATGCATGTAAAGACAGACAAGAATGGGGAAAGAAAAAGAAAATAAAAGTTTAAAATACCCCGGGACAAAAATTTGTGTATATAATAATATAACATTATATAGAAATATATAAAAGTATACGTATAATCGCAGAATTATATTATGAAATATGTCTATACATAATTAAGTAAAAGTGCTTGTTATATATAATTATATAAATTTATATATATATATATATATATATATACAAGTGTAATAAATAAGTATTTCTTTATATATATAAATATATATGTTTTATATACAAATTTGACATGATTATATATGCACCCTTATTTTTTATATATAAATTTACATAATTATGTATAAAAATGGACATATTTTAAAAGAATAAATGAGTGAGTGAACGAGTAACTGGCTGTTGCCGTAAAACGATATGATTGATTGCATTGATTACTAATTGATAGAATACTAACAATAAGCATAAAGGATCAAAAAAGAGAGAGAGAGAGAGAGAGAGAGAGAGAGAGAGAGCTCTCTTTTTTACTTTTCAAAAAATAGTGACATTCAATGCAAACGATCAATTATACATATATTTCTTTACGACACATACAACCCGGGAAAAAATTTTTTATATATAATTATATTAAATAATTGTGTAATTTTATACATATATAATCGCAAAATTATATGCATAATTATACAATTATTTTATATAATTATATATAAAAAATTTTTCCTCGGCTGTACGTGTCGTAAAGAGATATACAATTCACCGTTTGCATTGAATGTCTCTATTTTCGGGAAAGAAAAAAAAGCTCGCTCTCTCTCTCTCTCTCTCTGTCTCTCTCTTTTTGTTTTATAGATTGCATACAATTTATCTTACATTTACAGTAAAAGTAATTTTTATAACAATTTACAGGTATATGCGAACAAATAAAATTCGTTAGAATCACAATGTCTATCAAATATATATTTCAGTAAAATCATTACTCGAATTACTTCGATGTATGAAAAATAAGATTTAGTTTTTATAAATTATAAATGCATATACTTATTATCTATAAAAATCATGTGAATATTATTGTATTATACAAATATAATTAAAATAAAATTGTATGTCATTATATATTTCATGTGTTTGATAATATAAATAACACAAAATTTTTTCTGTTTTATATATAGTTTTTTATAGAAAAAAATTGATGTATTATTTATATTATCAAACATAAAATATATAATGGCATACATTGGCTACACTAATTCAGAGGTTATCTTTTTCCTTCCAATGTCAAACAAAAAAGACAACTTCTGAACTAATGTGGCCAGTGTAGCCAAAACGAACAGACCTTATAAAAAACAGAAAGAGAGAGAGCGAAAGAAAGAGAGAGAAAGAGAGAAACACGTTGCAGCTCCATCTATCACGATATCACGCAACTAATCTACTGCTCTGTTTTATTCCGCAGCCTCGATTTGCACACACACATATGCGTGAAATGTTTTTTTATATATAACTTTTTTATTAGACTTGCAATCTCACTTTTAATTGCTTACTAATATTTCTTCATATAATCCTTACCGCGCATACTATATTTCATGCACAGACAAACTGCAAAACTTTTTTTATTAAATAAGTATTATTACGAACTGACACAAAGCAGCCGATAACAAAACTGTAATTTTTGATTTTTATATGATTTATATATGCAAACATAGCTAGCGCGGTCCGTTTTTATAAGTACTTTAATCGTGGAAAAGGATTTATTGATCAGTATAGTCAATAAAAAGTTATATGAAAAAAATAAATATTCTCGCATTCGGTCGGTAAAAACATCATTTAGGATCCCCTTAAGGGGAGATATACACCTAGCATGGTCGAAAAAATCGATTTTTTTTTTTGCATTTTCTTGATGCTTGAGGTCTCAAGAATATCTGGTTAAAATTGCAAGTCAATATCTCGATAAATAACGAAGTTACAGCCGAGAGAGTAAACCGTCTCCGAGAGCGCGCCGTACCGCCTGTTTTGCGGCCGAGCCGAGAGGCAGCGACCCTTCGAAGAGAGCGTGTCTAGACCTGTTTTACGATTCTATTGTGTTTTCGAGCGTGGTCGGGTCCAGGTATAACGCAAATATCACACGACCGTTATTCTTTGCCGGAAATTGGACGCGTTTCGTCAGTAACTTGCCGTTCGTGCAACTGTGCGTTACAGTGAGTTTTCGTCTGTGAATACATATTCTGAGGAAAATGGATAACAGATATAAAGGTTCTCGGGAAGCTCATCAATCCGGATCTTTTCGCAAAGATCGAAGCAAGAAGAAGATACCGCCCAAAAATCGAAATACTGCCGAAAAAGTAGAACTTTCCGACGAGAATATTAGTTCCAGTGCCAAAAAATTGAAGACTGATCGTGAGACATCCGCACCAGAAGATCCAAACATCGGGTATCGAATTTTGAATTTTCTGGCAGTGTTTTCTGCCTTATCGGAATGTGTAAAATGCAAAAAGTGTGATAGTGATGTTCGATTCTCAATAGAAAGCACTCGAGGACTCGGTTTTAAAATTGTAGTTTCGTGTTCATCGTGCAAACCGACTTTTATTCCTTCGTGCCCGTACATCAAGACTGCTTACGAAATAAATACACGATTCTTTTTTGTTATGCGTTTATTGGGGATTGGTTTGCGTGGAGCTATGAAATTTTGTGGCCTCATGGATTTACCGCCTCCGGTTCAACAAACGACGTATGATATGATAATTGAGAACATTCATTCTGCTGCTTCAAGTATTGTTCAATTGGTGTTAAAACAAGCTGTAAGAGAAGAACAACAGGAAATAATAAAACAAAATTCGAGTGATGATATCAAAAAACTGACCATTTCAGGAGATGGTACGTGGCGAAAACGTGGTTTTACCTCATTATATGGAGTTGCGGTTCTCATTGGTCACTTGACAGGAAAAGTCGTTGATTTCATTGTAAAGTCTGCTTATTGTGTTGAATGCAACTATTGGAATAAACACGTCAATACCGAGCAATATCAGGAATGGAAATCTAATCACGAAGAAAATTGCCAGGCGAATCATGTCGGATCGGCAGGCAAAATGGAAGTAGACGCCATGAAGGAATTATTTTCAAGATCTGTCGAAAAGCATGGAGTTATGTACATTAATTACGTCGGGGATGGCGACTCTAAGACGTACACGGGATTAGTGAATGCGAAACCGTATGGTGATGAGATTGAGATTATAAAAAAAGAATGCGTGGGACACGTTCAAAAGCGAATGGGAACCCGTCTTCGCGAATGCAAGAAAAAAAATCCTGGAATCGGCGGCAAAAACAAATTGACGGCAAAGTTTATAGACAAACTGAGCATTTACTATGGCTTAGCCATTCGAAGAAACAGTAACTCCAAGGATGACATGAAAAAAGCGATATGGGCAACATTCTACCATTACGGCTCAACAGACAGCAAGCCTGAACATCATTTTTGTCCCGAAGGCCCGGAATCGTGGTGCAAGTGGCAACAAGCGAAAGCTAAAGGAGAACTGAGGAATTTCCGTCACGATTATTCAGCATTGCCAAAAACGGTGTTAGATCCCATCAAACCAATTTACGAAGACCTCAGCAATGACAAATTGTTGGAACGCTGTGTTGGCGGATACACACAAAACAGCAATGAGAGCTTCAACCAACTTATTTGGAAGATAGCTCCAAAAACGATGCACAGCGGGGCAAAAATTGTTAACATTGCTGCATTTCTTGCAACATGCACGTTCAACAATGGTGTCACGTCATTGTTAGAAATTATGAACGTATTAGGAATATCAGTCGGATCGGGCGCGCACTTGTACGCTGCGCAAGAAGACGAAACTCGCATAGCGAAAGCCGAGCTGCAAGCGCAAGAACAGACTAAAGAAGGTCGAATACGGCGCCGACAACAAAATTTAGAAAATATGAACATTCCGTCGACCGTAGAAGACTTACACTATGGGCCTGGTATCGATGATTCCATGTAAGTTGACAAATTTAATGATTTATTCATTCCCAAATTTTCAAACGCGTTTTTCTCAAAACCACGTTTTTCAAATCGGTACCCAAAATTTCTCGAAAACCAATGAACCGATTGCCTTGAATTTTTTTGTGGTTATTCTATACATCATTATCTAGTACTTGTCATAGGATTTTTTTTTTTCGTTGCTTAGTTTTTGTTTTATAGGCAAAATAATAACTAATTTTTGGTCGAAAAATCGCTATGTTATGTTCAAACGTCCGCCATTTTGTCATAAATCGATATTTTCAAAATCGGCTATGACAAGTACTAGATTATAGTATCTAATTTAATAATCTTTTTGGTTTTTTTGTTTCAGATGATTTTTGAAGAAACGCCAGTGGGTACCGTTTACCCGGATTTTCTTACGGCGCTCCAAAGATTATACCACAACCTCGTCAATTTTTGATTTTTTTTAATAAAAAAAATTGGACATATTCCTGAATGTGTATACTTTTAGATAGAAAAACCCCCAATCCGAAATTTCAAATAGTTTTCCTTAAAAAAATTCACAAAGATGACCTTTTTTTCCGGCTCCTAGGTGTATATCTCCCCTTAAGAGGGGGGGGATGGGCTATAACTCCGGGACTCGCTTACTAGAGGGCCTCCTGAGCATCATTAAAAAATAATGTTTTTATTGTAAATGCTTTACGATTTTTCGGGAAAATTTTTTTTTTATTTTCTTGTTTTTAAATACATGAAATCAGACATGATTTCAAAAGTGGTTCGTTTACGACTTAAATGCAATTTTACCTAATTGCAAAATTTTAATTAAATTGTTATTAGAATAAGCAAATACCATCTTAAACAGTATAATTCAACAAATGAAAAGTACAATGACATTATACGTGTGTCAATGCGTGTTGATATTTTTCCAAACATTTGCATCGCGTATCGGTTATTTTTAACTATTCCTGTTGCAAATTGTGAGGTCAAAAGATCGTTTTCAGTTTTGAAAGGATAAAAAATTTGTATAGATCGTCAATGCTTGATAGCCGTCTATTATCCTTGACAAGATTAGCTATCGAAACCGAGTTACTCAGAACTCTTTTCGATGATGTTATTAGAGAGTTTGCGGAAAAAAAATGTCGGAAGAAGTATTTATAAATAAAATAAAATAAATATAATTTGTAACAGCTCTTTAGAAAATTTTAATCTACAAATAAAAAGGCAATAAGAGCTAATTAAGTTTTATACTAGAAATATATTTGTGAAAAGATTTATAACGTAAAATATGAAATATTAGACAGAAATAAATTCGTTTGTACGTTTTGATTGTCTTTTTCAACCTTCTTCAGCGCATCAATTAAAAATTAAAAATTAGTAGAAATTAACAATAAATTACTCATCACTGTCATTATAATAAAAATATACGGAGTCAAGTTATATTCTAACACACGAGATCAACGCATTTATAAAGCAAGAGCATTTTTAGTACATATAAAAGAGAGTTTACCATAACATTCATATCTTTAATGATGTTTCTATATTGTTCAGTGAGTGTCGGTAAAAATGGGATGCAAAAATACGAAACTTTTACATTTTGGTCATTCTTGTTTGTAAGATTAATATATATATATATATATATATATATATATATGTTTGTAAATTCTACGTATTTTACTTTTAACAATGTTTTGCACAAATATATTTCTAGTATAGAACTTAATTAACTCTTATTGCCTTTTTATTTGTAGATTAAAATAAAATAAATGTAATCAAAATTATGTTAGACTTTATTTTATTTCTATTTTTTTTTATAAAAGCTGTACAAAAAAATTGATTTGTGCATCTTTTATATTAAGGGAGAGAAAAGTATAAAATCCCCCCCCCCCCCCCGCTGATTCAGCAGAAAGCCTCCATAGAGTTAATAGCCCCGGGCCTCCAAAGACTTAAATGCGGCCCTGAGTACACGTGTCTCAGATAATTGTGTCATTGATAATTGAGATAATTTTTCTTGCGAGCAGCGTATGACAAATAAAGAATCAAATCAACATTATTATCGTATAAATGAATAGGTGCAGTGAATTCAGTCTTCTCATGTCATTAGTAAGAAATTCATAATTCTCGAGAAACTGGTACGTTTTTACACTTTTGTCATTTAATACTAATATATCATTCAATTCTCTGTATTTATTATCAATAAGTGCTTAATTTATTTTAAATATTTGTGACACATATATACATTTTAATATTTATGAGTCAAAATATCTACAGGATCGACTAAATAGGTGGTATCAAATTTTGACGTATGTAGTTCATGTGAAAACAATCCACAAAGTCATAATAAGTAGTATTCCAAAAACCATTTATTGCCGAGTTATATATAAAATATTTTTTATGTAGAAATTAATTCAATCTGCAGGAGTTCTACTGTTTTCGTAACTTTTTCACACATGTCTGTCATTTCAGAATTTGTATAAAAATGAGCCGTTTCTTATTATAATAATTATATACTTAATAAATAATATGTACATAATTATTATTACAAATTCTTTATTTTAATTATTTATTTTTTTAAATATATTTTTTTGAAATTTTTACTCTCTACTTTCAGCATAATCTTTTTTTAAGAAATTGAAACTAATAGTTATACAGAATGTCTCAGAACTGGCGGAAGTTTTTCGTAATGACAGATTTCTGGTATCATTCGGAGATAATTTTTCCTCAGCAAGAATATTCAGACACCAATAATTTTCGAATTATAAGCAGTTGAAAATAAAGGTTTTTTTTTAAACTAAGTGTTGTGGAAAAAAAATATTAATAGAATTACATTCTTCAGTTAATTTTAGATAGAGTTTGCTTTAATAGAATTTCAATATAAAGCTTAGTTATAAAGATATGTAATAACAAAAATTGGGAACATGTTAAAACTGATGGCCTCTCTCAATATTTTCACTAAGGAAAAATCGTCTCCAAATGATACCAAGAATCTGTTATTAAAAACTTTTCCGCCAGTTCTGGGACTGATCCTATATATTTTTTGACTATGTGTTTTTTTTATAGCAATTGAATCTTCTCATTAGTTTATGCATAAAAGTTATTGAGGTAAAATAATTAAAAAATAAATATTTTATAATATATTTTAAACAAATATTTTACAATATATTTTATAGTTTATGTAAAATTATGTCAATTTAAAGTACGAAATATCTCGTGAACTATTCATTTTTTGGTCATATTCTTTTTATGCCAAATATTGCAAAAAATCTATTTATATACAAAAATTATGGTAGTTCTATTAAAAAAAACAAATTTGATCTTAAAATAGTTTTGAAAATATCCATCAACTCGAAAATAAATATTCCTGCTATATTTGCTCCCTAAAACCAAGTAACTTTTGTGTGTGTGCAATTTTCTTTTTAAAAATGTATTGGTTTCTAGATATTTAGATGTCTCAATTTAAAAAAATTCATCCTGTATATATGTTGTACTAAAGATTTTTCATTTTATATCAAAAGTTTTTATCCTTGTGTTCATGTCACATTAATAATCAATTATCATTTAATTAAATATAACAGCAATAAAATCATTTAACGAATATAAACATTTGTAATGTGCAGTAATATCATCGAATTACTACGTCAGTTTTTAATTATATTTTACACTTTATACCTGGGACCATTTAAAACTAGAATAACATTGGCGAAATGGCTACAAATGACTTGAAGGTAACTACAAGAACAGTCGCAACTATTATGAATTAATTTGTTATATAATAATTAACTAGAACAACATAAACGCGCGCTGCGCACATTCTTCAATTTTATATTACAAAAATTGATGTAGTTAAAATAATATAATAAAAATATTCTTAAATAATAATCCTTAAGGTTGCCAGTAATAATTAATAAAAAACCACTCCTCAACGTTTAAAGTCGACCAGACTGGCGATAATTTATTATAAATAATTATTATATAGTCACATGAGTGACTAAGATTCTTGCGAACAGTTAACATCTATTTATTATGTGCTTACTTCTGTCAGTCTTGCATTGTTCATCAAAACAAGCGTTAACATTGTCGGTTGTTTGCATAGAAGTTGATTTACTGTTTTAAATTTGATGTACTTGAAAAGGGCTGCAATGACAGCCGAAACGTTGTATTTCAAATAATTATTTATAATAAATTATCGCCAGTCTGGTCGACTTTAAACGTTGAGGAGTGGTTTTTTAAAAATATTCTTATTAAAATAATATAATGTTATTAATATAATATTAATATAATGTAAAATAATATAATGTAATAATAATATCACTTAAACTCCGTTAATCTTTTGGCAGAAATCAGCTGATTAAAAGTCTGAACATGATAATTAAATATTGAAATAATAATACGTTTTAAAAATTAAAATAATAAAATTTAAATTAATATATTTTACAGTTATTTAAACTCAAATAATATCTTTTTGGTAAAAATTAACTGTCAAGAAATATAAATAGAATTTTAATAATTAAAATATATAAAACATTATTATTTTGAAATTTAATTAGCAAATTGAGATTTTAATCAGCTGATATCTGTCAAAAAATATTTACGTTAAAAGAATTATAACATAATATTTATAATATATTACTATATTAATATTTTTAATATATCATATCAAAATTTAATTAACAAATTGACGTTATAATCAACTGATTTCAGTCAAAAAATATTTAAAAAACAATTTCTTTGTTAAGTAAATTTTAAAATTTACTTAGCAAACGAATTGTTTTTTAAATATTTAAAATAAAATAAAATGTAAAAAAATTAAAATAGTAATATCTAAATAACAATATAATACATTATCTTAGATAAATAATTTTTGACAGAAACAGCTGAACTGTTCAAAATATTAATCAAATTTAAAGTATATAATAAGGTATTTAAAGTTATAACATATTCTTTAAAACATACATTCGGCCAGAAAAAACCAGAAAAAGACATTTGAAAAGTAGTAAAACAATTGTGAAATTTTAAAAATTTATAATTCAGCAAATAATTATGATAACATCAAAGTATTTAAAGAACGAAAATGAAGTTTGGAGTCTGTAGTTTGGGAAAATTTTAGTGCCAATTACGTAGATTTATCAGTTTTGCAATGTAAATGACAAAGTGATAACCTGTAAAACTGATAAAGTAGAAGGTTTACTTTCTTGAATTGCACGGCGTAAATCCATTGGCGTATAGCTCAATGGAATAAAAAGCACGTAAAAATTCAAACTTTTTTTTCTTTAAAATGCACTTTGGCAAACACAATAATTTTTCGCTGAATTATCTTAATTTTAAAAAGAAAAGTTAGAATTTTTACGTGCTCTTTATCCCATTGAGCTACGTTAACTCTGATTCACACCGTGCAAAATTCAGAAACAAACCTTCTATTTATCAGTTTTGCAAATTAATTCTTACTCTGTCATTTGTCATTGCAAAATTGATTATTCCACGTAATTAGTACTAAAATTTTCTCAAACTTTATTTAGGTTTTTAAACATTTCGATATCATAATATTAAGTGAGTTATAAATTCTTAAACTTTTACAATTTCTTACTACTTTTTAAGTGTACCGCTTTTTTTGGCCGCGTGTATTATTTTTACTTTTGTAACATAATTAATATAAGAATTTAATTAGCAAATAAACGTTTTAAATGTTCTGATTTTCATCATCAAATAATATTAATAAAGCGTTACACTTTATTAATAAAATTGAAAATAATGTGTTATATACAATAATTAAATAGTAATATGTTGGAAAAATAATACGTTATAATATTTTAACCTTTTGATTATTTTCAATTTTATTTCATTTTACAAAATTTAGTCAATGCATGTTTTATATTGTAGAATAATTAGTTTTAGGTAAAGTCAGCGAGAAACACAGTCAGTCGAGTTCTACGTATGCAAATATATTTTATCTTAAGTTCGAGTACACTCGATCTTGTTCTTATTCTCACGATGCTTGTCGATGGTCGTATCGATATCGACTCACTTCGGCCGCTTCGTATTTTCGCGATTTCTTAGCCTGTTCTCCCACTCTTCCGCGCCACATACTTCTCATCAACACACACACACATGCCCATTCACACGCATACATTCGACTTGTGAGGAATTCGTCAATATATTATATCCTACAATATCACTTAATCACAAAATTAATAATGACATCCGCTCACAAAAGTAAGCGCGAAAGAAACAATAAATATTGTGAGAAAGAGGCAACAATATACTTCGAGATATTCGAGAATCAATAAGAAATCTTTTTTTAGAGAGATTTTTTTATATAATATATAAATAAAAAGTCATCGCGTAATATGACGTAAATACATACACAGATTAAAGATATGAATGCAAGTTTACTACGACTTGCAGAAATATAATCATTATAAAATATATTATAAAAATTATTATACTTAAAATTATTATTATTAAAAATTATTATATTTTTATAAAATATTATATTTAAACATTATAATTATTAAAAGTAACAAACTCATTTATTAATTTTAGGATTTTACTGTGCAAAATAACGTTTTCATAGGAAAAGTGTCGCCTTATGTTAGTAACTATAAGAGCCTTGCAGAGTTAATATGGATTAAAATGAAGAGTAATGGAGATAAAATTGCACACGTGAGTCAATCTTTACACGTTTACTTAATCATTTTATAAAAAAAGCCATAAAACAAAAAATATTTTTTAAAGATGTATAATATTTGTTAAGAGATATAAATAATGATATATATATATATATATATGGGAAATATTAGAATTTATTTTTATACTATGTATCGTTTCTTTATGGATGTGTTTGAAAGAAACATAATGTACATCCATTAGTCTAGTAAGGCGGGTGTTTTCATGAATAAAATTTAAAAAATATTATAAATAAACTAAATTTTGCTACATTTGTTATCATTTAATTGTAAATACAATATTTTATAAGATTCTGTTAAAACTCTTGTTTAAGGGAGTCTCTTCCTTCAATAATCTTGACTTTTACATTATATTGTATATTATAAATATATTATAAAGGTCATCCTCTTGAGTAACAATTAAATAGTTTCAGTCGTCGCTCATTGTTTATTATAAAGTTATTAACAAAAACATTTTTAAATATAAATCCAACTAAGAAACGCCTTAAGAGCCATACGCGGATGTTGTTGTGTATATTTCCAACAAAAATTAATTTTTTGTTGGAAATAAACAGTAGTGCACAATGCACATATTATTCTCGGTGTATTATCAATACTTAAATCTGAAATAATTTTATACTTGAGATATAGGCCGATGGCAGAGAACTAAACGTAAGCGCTTATGTCTGCCGTAGTCGTAAAGTAAGACAGAAAAAAGATGTAACTACGTAAGTCGCAAAGTGCGTAGTACGGCCCGTTCTACAATACGTCGTATGTCGCAGTCGGATGTCGAAACGTAAGCGATTGTCCAATGCGGAAATTTTGTTTTCATAAAAGAAATTTCCTCATTGGACAATCGCTTACGTTTCGACATCTGACTGTGACATACGACGTACTGTAAAACCGGCCTACATGATAGTACAACTACGCGCTTTGCGACATGATTTACGTAGTTACGTCTTTTCTCTGTCTTACTTTACGTCTACGACTACGGCAGACGTAAGCGCTTACGTTTAATTCTCTGCTATCGGCTATAATTCCATAAACCCCTCTAAACCCCCCTAACGGAATAAAGAAATAAATAAATGTAAGAGAAAAATATAGATCCAAAAGTCGCTGAATCGGGAATCGAACCCGAAACTTTTCGCTTGTCGGGTGACTGGGGCAACTGTTCTTCCAACTGAGCTATTCAGACCCTTTGATTCTATACTTTTCTCTGCCTATAAGTATTCTAAGTAACGTTTTTTCAGCCGGCATGTATAAACAATCAGACCACGGTCTTATATACAGGTCAGGACACTTATTGAAATGAAGTGTATAAAAAATGTAACCAATATGGCGGCCAACTCAGGCCTGTTATTGGCAGATAATATGGTATAATATAATATAGATAAAGTATAGTATAATATAGATCCGTAAAGTATGCAAAAGTTTTTTCATTTTTTAATTTTGAATGACGTTTATTAACTATTTATGTAATAAAATATTTTAGTGTTTTACTTGATAAGGACCACAACCACATGGTCGAAACGTCGTGAAACTGAATAAATGATTTACTTGCTAGTCTGGTCGATTAATTTCTACAATTTCTATTAATCAATAATAACTAAAAAAGATCGACCAAACTGGCAATAATTTATTAACGACGTTTAATATAAATACGACGTTTCGACCGTCATTGCGGTCCTTTTCAAGTATATCTGCAAAAATATTAATAACAATTACAAGCAATTACACAAAAATAATTATTGAAAAATAAGAACAACAAATTAAATAATAAAAGAAATAACGTTACCAAAAACTCAGAAATATAAATCACATTTATAAGATGGTAGTGAACAATTTAATTCTATTGCAGACTGGCATCACTTCAGCAATTATTTTAAAGAACAATGCGAAAAACGCTATACTACATACAGAACGTCTGAAGCGATGTTACAAGTTCGAAAGCAACTTAGTCACTAACCGTATGACATACAAATTATGTAGATCCAGTAGTTAAAAATAACAGTAACAAAGTCAAATAAATAAATACAATTAAAGAGCATCAAGCACACGATCATAAATCACGCTGAAATTCTCCGTATCTTTTTGTAAATTAATAACATTGCTATGTTTTTTGATGTAAAACATCTCTGCGATTTCTTTTTTCTTTGTGTGTTTTTCATGATGTAAAATCTTAGGAGAATCCCACCGGAAATCATGGTCATTTGAAGTACGGTGCAGACTGACCACAGAATGAGATAAACTATCTTTTTTAACATTATTACGATGTTCTTTAATACGTGTCTCTAAATGTCGTTTTGTCTGTCCAATATATATCGAATTACAACATGCACATTCAATTTTATAAACCACTTCTGTTCGCTTTCGAGTGTCAAGCCTATCCTTGCCTTTTTTAATAAGTGTGTCTAATTTTTTGGGATGGTATATACTACATCACAACCATTTTTATTAATACAACGTGTAATATTTACTAAGACCTTTTATGTACGGTAAGAGAATACATGATCGAACATCGAATCTGTTTTAATCTTGTGAGCTAAGATTACGATAAAAAATAAGAGATTTTATCCTTTCTTGATATTCTTATTAACCACGAATAGAGGGTAACAATTATTAAGTAATATTTTTTTAACAATATTAACATTTTCCTCGTGAAACCTGGGATCAGATAGTAAGATAGCTCTATCAACAAGACTTGTAATCACACTAAGCTTGTATCGCATTGGATGGCTTGACAAAAAATTAATATAACGACCCGAAAATGTTGGTTTACGAAACCAATTGGTGGTCAATCTGCCCACTTGTCGGAAAAGGTTGGTGTCCAAAAAACTCGACGAATTATTTTTCTCTAGTTTGTACGTAAATTTCAGGCACGTATAAAAACAGTTAAAAACCATAAGCATAAGTTCTACTTTTTTTTTTGAATAATTGTAAAAATATTGTCAACATATCTAAAATAACAAAGAGGTTCAAAATCCAACTGACTTAAACAATGTGACTCTAAATCCTTCATAACAATGTCTGCCAGTATTGGAGACAAGTGTCCTGACCTGTATAAGACCATGAATCAGACTAACTCAAGGTTCTTTAATATTAAACATAAATCCAACTGTTAGGAATTGACAGTGAAACTCCTTAAATCAATGTAAAAACTGAACAAAAACTTAGAATGTTTATTGAAAATGTTACACGTCTGTCACTTCTCTCTGTCTCCTTCGTAACAAACTCGCAATTGTTTTCTTCTTTGTGTTAAGAATAAAGGACGATTTACAAAATGTATGGGCTGATAAAACAGAGTTGATGATGGTAATACATAGATACGTAGTGATGGTAGTTAACCAGATTTGTATACATGCGAATTCGTACATCCCGGCCGCCTTGAAGTATAACTTCAAAAAAAAAAAATTATAAACGATATATAAAGAAAGCTAAATATATATTAATTTGTCGCTGTGGTTTCTAACTTCTTTAAATTGAACATAAATATTATATTGATAATATAGTAGTGAAATACAATACGAATAACATCAATTCATTCAACTAGTAAAATACATATTTTTGGTAATGAACGCTGAATAACTCTTCCGCTAGTTTTTAACAATACGACTCTCACCAGACCATCATTGCCGGGGTGAAGTTCGCATATTCTGCCGGTATGCCATTTTAATGGAGGCAGATTTTTGTCACAAATTAATACTAGTCTACCTACTTGTATTTCATTATTGCACGCAGTATTTTTCCACTTAGTACGCTGTTGCATTAGAGTGACATATTCTTTAGACCAACGCTTCCAGAAAGACTGTTGGAGTTGAATTATGAGTTGATACCGATTAACACGATTTGATGGAACGTCAAGTACTGACTCTTCCGGTAATGCTAAAAGAGATGTTCCGATCAAAAAATGTCCAGGCGTTAACACTTCTAAATCATCTGGAGCGTTGCTCAACTGACATAGTGGTCGAGAATTAAGTATAGCTTCTATCTGGGTGAGCACGGTATATAATTCTTCAAATGACAACAAAGTCTCGTTAATCACAGCTTTAAGATGAGTCTTAACCGACTTTATATTCGCTTCCCATAATCCTCCCATATGGGGAGAATGAGGCGGAATAAATTTCCAAGATATTCCTTGAGTAGATGCAAAGTTGATAGTTTTCTCTTGAAAGTCTGAACATCATAAAAGTTCACCTAAAGATTGCAGTGTGTCACTAGCTCCAAGAAAATTCTTGCCATTGTCTGACCAAATAGATTCACATTTACCTCGGCGAGATATAAACCTTTTTAGCGCATTTAGAAATGTTTCCGAGGTGAGATCTGAAGCTAACTCTATATGTACAGCCTTTGTGGCCATACAGATAAAAAGACATACATAAGCTTTACCTGATTTGTTTCTCGACAATTTAATGTTGAAGGGTCCTGCATAATCAACCTCAGTGTTATTAAAGACTCTAGATGGAGTGGCTCTATGAGGCGGTAAATCTCTCATACGTTGTTCTAAACTACGGGGTTTTAATCTAAAGCAAAAGATACATTTTTTAAGTATGCGTTTTATCGCATTCTTAGCATGTACTATCCAGTAGGTTTCACGAAGCATTGTTAAAATCAATTGTGGTCCCATGTAAAAATTATTTAAATGCTGATCGTGTATAATTAAATCTGTCAATGTACCGTTAGATGATAGAAGGATAAAATGTTTTTGTGAATAAGATAATGGTGCATTTTTCAGCCGGCCGCCGACACGAAGTACTCCTTCTTGATCTATTATAGAATTGAGTGACAAAATCTTGCTATGTGAATCAATTGCCTTATTTCTTTGAAGATTGTGCAACTCACGAGAAAATGCTTCCCTTTGATGAAGTTTAATTAAGACAGTCATCGCATTCCGGAATTCTTCGATGGTAAATGGTCCGCAAAGTAAAGGATCCTTTGATCTTGACAATGTGCAGTTTATCCTGAATCTCAGACATGATGCAATCAATCTTTTTAGCTTAATCAATGATGAGTAACGATTCATTATGTCTAATGAATCATTAATACAGAGTAACGTACACGAACGAGTATTTGTCTCAGGTATTTCGCTTATTGTTTGTAGAAATTTAGAAATTGGCCAATGTGAGAAATCTTATTTGAGCCATGAAGGGCCTTCCCACCAAACTGTATCTTGGAGCAGTTGTTCTGATAGTCTTCTACAAGAAATAATGTCAGCGGGATTGTGTTCTGATCGTATGTGTGACCAATTCTCCTTATTAGTTAATCTTTGGATTTCAGCGATACGATTACCGACAAAAATTGACCATTTTGATGGTTCTCCTTGAATCCACGCCAATGCAATTTCTGAATCAGTCCATAGGTAATATTTAGCAATTCTGTATCTAAGAGCTCGAAACACTCTGTCAAATAAATTAGCCAAAAGTAGCGCTCCACAGAGCTCTAGTCTAGGTAAAGTGGTAAGTTTTAGCGGTGACACTCGTGATTTTGCAGTTAAAAATTGAATCTTGACTGTTCCAGTATCATTGATGGACCGGACATAAATACAAGCTCCGTAAGCCACTTGAGATGCATCGCAAAAACCGTGTAGTTGTATGTCAATTAGATTCTGTAAGATAATGTGTCGAGGTATTAATATCTGATTGACAATAGGTAATTGTTGATAATAAGTTAGCTATTCGTTTTTGATCGTTTCAGGTACCGGAGTATCCCAGTTTATTTTTAGTTGCCAGAGTGATTGTAGCAAAATTTTTGCCTTGATAATGATTGGTCCAATCAATCCTAAAGGATCAAAGATTTGAGTAGTTAATGACAAAATGATACGCTTAGTGATATTATCTGGCATAGATTTACAAGTGACTTTGTAACATAAAAGGTCTGGATTAGATTGCCATACAAGACCGAGAATTTTAGTGTCAGTAAGCTCATAATTGTCTAAACATTCGTCTAATCCAAGTGGTATGTTTGAACGAAATTTGCGTAATTCGAATCCTGCTGTTTTCAGTATATTTGTAACTTAAGGTAGTTCTATCGCTACAATATCAACTAAAAGTTTCGTCTCTAATCGATAAGGAAATTCATTGTTTATACAATGTTACCGTAGCAACAATTTTAGTTGAGTCTGTACAGTCTGAACCTCTTCACATAGAAACAGCTCATGTATGAATACACATCATTGCAATTTCTCTCCATGTTCCGTTTGGAAAAAAATTCATTTCTTTAAAAAGTAATATCTTTGAAATTAAACGGTGGAAAAAATTTATTTTTTTTTTTAAATAATCCCACACTCATATTGTATACCCCACTAGTTTTTTATTAAAATCGTAAGATCCGTTCTATTGTTTTAAAATGTGAAAATGCCATCCTTTCACGTGGTGTATAGAAAAAATGCTATTTTTAATTGTAAATAACTGTTAAACTAAAAATCGACTTCAATCGGTGAATCGACTTCAAAATTTTGTAATCGATAGATATTAACTCCGTCTACAACATATTAAAATTTCTAAAAATTCGTAAGAATTGTGAAAAACGATAGAACTACCTTAAACCTTTATTTCTAAAAGTTGTTGTATCGTTGTTTCACCAGTAATCAGATCGTCAACATAAAAATCGCGTGCTATTACTGTAGCCGCTTGAGACTGTGTATGCTCAAAATCAACAGATAATTGATGCAGTGAACGTATAGCTAGAAATGGTGCTGAAGCAAGTCCATACGTGACGGTATTTAAAGTGAATGTGGTTACTGGTTTATTCGTATCAGTTCTCTATAATATACACTGATATAATCGATGTTCTGATTTTAGTAGAACTTGTTTGTACATCTTGGCAATGTCACCTGTTAATACATAGGGATGTTGCCGAAATCGTATTAAAATGTCGAACAATTCTGATTAAATAATAGGTCCGACTAGCAAACAGTCATTAAGTGATTTCCTAGTTGTAGTTGGACAGGAAGCATCGAATACCATTCTTAACTTCGTGGTTGTTGATTCTTCTTTGAAAACCGCATGATGTAGAAGGTAATTAACCTTTATATTTTTATTGTCTGACAATAGTGACATATGTCCAAGTTTAATGTATTCATTCATAAATTCAGTGTACGCAATTTGTAATTGAGGATTCTTTTGAAATTTACGCTCCATACTCTGTAATCGCTTGAATGCATTATTCTTTGATTTGCCTAGACCTTCTGGACTCTCACGAAAGAGGAGTGGCACCTCAAATCTTTCGTCAGGTGTTCTCTTATAATCGTTACAAAAAATCTCTTCACATTTGGATTCTTCTTTGGATAATAACCTTGTGTTTGTACATTCTTCAATATGCCAGAACTTCTCGATTTGTTCTTGAAGATCTTCATTTCGAACAAGCCCGCATATAGTGTGAGAATGCATATTAATTGGTAATCCAATTTGTCCGCATACCAATCAGCCTAATTTTGTCGATTGTAATGCGAGTTGTTTTGCTCCTAACTGGATTCGGTCTACTTGAAGAACATCTCAGAAAATCGTTGTTCCCAACAATAGATCTACATTTTGTGGTTTGTGAAACGTTGGGTCTGCCAATTTGATCTGCTGTGGCAAACTTAAAGATTTAGTATTAACGAGTTTAGTAGGAATAGGTCGTGTAATTTGATTGACTACTAATAAATTAACGTCTGTCTCGTACGTTAAAGTGGTTGATGCTATCATGGTTCGCGTGATGTCAGCTGTTTGTTTTTCTGTTGCATCTAGACATGAAATTGTGTGTCTTATAGAATTTGTTTTGAGTCTTAATTGCTCACACATAGATTTGGTAATAAAGCTTGATTGGGATCCATTATCTAATAAGGCTCGCGCTTGGTGAAACCTAACCAGATGATCGCGTATGTAAACCATTGCGGTAGACAAAAATACCTCGGAATCGAATTTGTTAACATTTATCGTTTTCATTGACACAGTTGTGGCGGAAGCGTCAGGTGACTTTATGTTCGAATTTGCGTCGTTCGAATTAGTCGCTGCACTACTTGAAATAGATGAAGTTTGATTGGATACGTTGAACTGTTCATTCGCATGCAACAAAGTATGATGTTTTTTAGAACAGTATTTGCAAGTACGAGAAGTACATTTAGATAACTTGTGATTTGAACCTAACAATTGTAAACAAAAATTCAATCTTTTTGCTTCATTACGCCGTGATTCTACTTCAAGAGCTTTGAATACTTTACATGCATAAATTCTATGTGCTTGTTTGCAAAAAATACATTCATCTTCTTCGTTTGTTGTTACATATGTATGCGTAGTATTTTGAGTTTTATTTGAATTGTTATGATTTGATTTTACCACTGATTGCTTTGCAAAGGAAGTCTTTAATTGAATTGGATAAAGGGCTTCAAGGAACTTGCATCGTGCAGTAAGAAAATCCATTAATTGATTAGTTGTAGATGCCCTTTCCTGAATTACCTTCAATTCCCATTCTTTTTTTGTAATGGGATCTAATTTGCTGGTGATTAAATAAATGATTAGCGTATCCCACTTATCTGTAGGTTTTTTTAATTGTTTTAGTACTCGCAGATGTTTATTAAAATTGTCTGACAATGTACGTAATGACTCCGCCGACTCCTTTGGAATTACAGGCACACTAAATAATTTATGAACATGATGTTGAATCGTTAAACATACATTTTGAAATTTTTTTGTCAATAATTCTAAAGCAATTCATTAGTTGTCTGTAATGAATTAATTGTCTGTGCAGCTGAACCTGACAAAGCAGATCTCAAGTAATGAAATTTTTGAACAGCGTCGAGCTTAGTGTTATCGTCGATTAACGCTTTAAATGTGTCATGAAATTGTTGCTACTGCTCATAATTTCTGCTGAAAGTCGGTAAAATGATTACAGGAAGACGCATCGGTGTTTGATTTACGTTCATATTACTTGCAGTTGCATTATCATTTTGTAAATTATCGCGATTTGCTGTACGATTGTTTCTAAATTGGGCAAGTTTTGATCGCGCGGAGGCTTGTACAACGAAAAAGGCATCTTCAAATCTTTCTCTTTTTGCGATATCTGCTTCTGGGAGCATCGCGTCTATCTGTGTCTGTATTAAGTAATATTCATGCCACAATTTATTGAACTTTTCCAATTTAGCTTCTAAGATTAATCGATTCTCATTACTATCTATATTACTATCTATTCTCTACATAGTTTTTAAACCTAGTCGCTCGAGCTTTGAGTGTTGTTCGTTGACGTTTCACAGTTTCTAACGCTTCTGCCATCGCATGTACAATTTGCGATCTAATTGCGTGTGCAAATTACAATTTAACTGCGTGTGCAAATCACAATCTAACCGCGTGTACAAATTACGTTGTAACCTAACTTAACGTAGTAACAAAATACTTATTATAATGCTACGATTGTTGTTTTGCTGATGATGACTTGAAATCGCGTGTGTAATGGTATCTAATATGATGTCGTATGCTCGTCGTCAGCTTGTTGTCGGCTCGTCGGTGATGAGAAAATGGCGGTCTTCTATGTCCGTCGTTGTTGACGAACAAATGACGATTCTTTTTCAATGACGTATTTCTTCGGCTCTAAGATTAGAGTGTCGTCAAATGTGACCAGAGAGCAGTAGTCCTTTGCTCAAGTCGATCCTTGTTTGATGTATCCGATGTCCACACGATCGGATTATCCCGCTTCACCTTGTACAAAGCCACAGACACGATGTGTTTGCTGCCAATGGTTTCAATGCTAACTATCCCGAGCTTCGTTCAGTTTTGTTGCCGATATTAATATTCGGCTCGAAGGACCAATTTTGTTAGGAATTGACAGTGAAATTCCTTAAATCAATGTAAAAACTGAACGAAAACTTAGAATGTTTATTGAAAATGTTACACGTCTGTCACTTTTCTCTGTCTCTTTCGTAACAAACACGCAATTGTTTTCTTCTTCGTGTTAAGAATAAAGGACGATTTACAAAATGTATGGGCTGATAAAACAGAGTTGATGATGGTAATACATAGACACGTAGTGATTGTAGTTAACCAGATTTGTATATATGCGAATTCGTACACCAACTAAGAAAAACCTAAAAAACATTTTTGTAAATAGATTATTATTTCTCCGATACTTTGTACATTTGAAGAATATATATATGATGTATATTATAAGTAAATATATATACCATAAATAACAAAAGTTATTGCTTTGTTTTGGTTTCTGCGATAAAATATATTGTCGGTTAACAGTTAGTATGTGTTATGTAGTTCGATATCAGATTTAAAACGTAAAAGAGACATGTACATTATGTATCATAACAATAATTTTATAGTTGGACGCACGCACTGAGAAAGTAGTTACATATACGGAGCTACAAGACAAAGCCGTAAGATGCGCATTATGGTTACAAAAACAAGGAATAAAATCAGACGATGTTGTCAGTGTGTGCACAAATAATCATCTTAATTCCATCGTGCCCTGCTTAGCGGCAATTTATGTCAACGCTATTTTTAATCCGTGGAACGATGGCATTGACTTACGTAAGTTCTTCTGCAATAGCAGTTAAAAGCATTGCTAAATTATAATTAATTAATAATTAATAAGAAATAATGAAATTTCAGCAATAAATTATGCTGTAGAATATAATTTTATTTATTTTATATTAATAAAATTTTATCCTTTTTATTTATTTTATTTATTATATATTAATATTTTTTTATAAGTATAACATTTATGTCATTTCAAATTTTTATATTGTTTTGTTTAAAAATATAAATGTAATTAATATAAATTTAAATTTAAACTGGCTAAAAGAATCGTATAAAGATGGTCCAAAAAAATTTGAGAAAGGGGAGGTATGTAAATTTAATAAAAGCTTATACGGATTGCCACAGCCAGAGCGAAATTAATATTTTATATTAAAAAGAGGAATTATCATCAAAGAATAATTTCAAAGAATTAAATTCAGAAAGTTGCATTAATCTTACAATTAAACAAACAGATTTCTTTGTATTCAGCTGTACGTCGATTACTTTCGGGGGAATTTAAAAAAATCTAATGTACTGTTATAAATAGTATATTAAAACTTGAATTTAAAATACTTTTTCAAATCTTTTTATCGTATCTATTGTAAAATTTTGCTTAGAAATATAGAAATTAATATTTTTCAAGGGAATGTTTTTTAAGGATTTCAGCCTTTTAATATTAATTTAAACCAATATAAAAAAATACGTATCTGCTGTTTTTTTTAGATCTAAACTGCAACATTTAATACTCACCAAAATCAAAATTTATGCTTTACAATGTTTTTTTAGTGAGAGAATAATCTCAAAATTAGAAGTAAAAGCCCGGACGTTTTTGCTGCACTCTAATACTAATATTTAAATGCTTATGTCATTAGAAACCGCGCTGCATATCATGCAACTGACTGCTCCAAAGATAATCTTTTGCAATGAGAAAGCCGTGAACGTTATTATGAAAGTGATAAAGGAGAGCAACCTCAACTCCATTGTGGTAGTTTTCAGCAATCATTCAGACGCGATCGCGTTTTCGGACATTTTGAAAATTCACAGCGATGCGGAAGTGGCGAATTTTCGATTTGTCGAACACAACGATATCAAGAAAACAGCGTGCATTTTGCACTCATCAGGCACTACTGGAATGCCAAAAGGTGTCGAAATCTCCAATTATTGTCTATTATTTATCGGCGAAGATACAAATATAGATTTGGCCAATGCGGTGGCAATGTGGTTCTCGTCACTTTATTGGATCAGCGGAATAATGATGAATCTAAAATCGATCGTGCAGGGCGCCAAAGCGATTATTTATCCGGAATTTGATGAAGAAATGACGTGTACACTAATTGAAAAATATAAGGTGTGAAAGCTAACAGAGAAAATTGCGATAACCCTATATATGTTTTAAAACTTATTATTTACTTCATTTATAAGAGATTTTTTCCTTGTAAAATCGTAAGAGCTAATATTTTTTAATATCTGTTTTTTTGTGATTTAAAAACAATAATACTGAAGATACATATATCAAAATTATGTGACTTGTTGCTAGATACTTGTATTTTTTTAATAAGCAGTAAATAATAATGTTGCTCTTAGGGATTTACTTTGTTATAAAGTTAATTATTTCTTTTAAGTAAATGTTTTTTCAACGTAATATTCATATAAATTTGCCACTCTTAGAAGAATGCCATTAATTTGCTGCTAGAGTCTATTTATTCGGAGATTTGCATTTGTTATGAGCAATAAATGTTTATCATTACAATAAATCATATGTTAATAATGTACAATAATAGTTTATATAAATTTAAGTTACATATATAATTTTATTGGAAAATATGAATCTTTTTTTCTCATTTTACTATTCAGATAACAGTGATTTTTCTAAGCCCGAGCATGATCAATCGATTTCTTAAAACGGATTATTTAAGAAAGTATTCATTATCAACTTTAAAAATCATAAATAGTGGTGGCGCGGTAATCGATCCAAAAGTTCAAGAAGAAATAAAACGTATCTTACCGCATGTTCAAATGTTGCAAGGTTATGGTAGGTAATATTTTAGTGTAATAAAATGTTATAAATACAAAATTAATATATGTATAAAAAATTAAATAATATATAATAAGTGAACAAGAAAGATTTACCGCAAAAATTTGATTATTTATTTTATATTTCTAGGAATGACAGAAGTCTGTGGATTCGTTACATTTCAGCTCCCACATCACAAAGCTGGATCTTGCGGGACTGTAGTCCAGAATGCGAAAATAAAGATCGTAGACCCAGAAACCGGAAAGATTCTTGGTCCAAATAATCCAGGAGAATTGTGGATGAAAACGGCAATTATAATGAACGGCTACTACAGAAATCTTGAAGAGACTAAAAACATTATTGATGAAGAAGGTAAAAAAACCTATTTTTCCTTTGCGCCAACGCAACACGTTAATAGTATAATTAAAATAAAATAATTAATAATAATCTTAATGTGTTGATAGATCAATCAAAACTATTGAGCATAAATTATAAAGATGTAAAAAAAATTAAAAAAAATTTAATTACATAAAATAAACAAACAAATAAACATGACATACAGGTTCAGTAAAAATAATAAACAATTTTGTCATAATCTCTGACATGTAAATACACTCATAATAACATTTTCACATTTTATCGTTGGAAACCCTTATAGAAATTTATTACTAGTAACGCCAATTTATCATTTATTTCGAGCACTTAATCACTTATTTCGAGTATTTAAATTATTGTATATCAATATTTTAAGTGCTCGAAATAAGTTTTTAATTGGAGTTACTAATGATAAATTTCTACAATGGAAAGAGATAGTTACAACTACATAACAGATTATTATAAACTCATTAAGAATAGACACATATGTAAGTAATTTAACATTAATTTTCTAAATCCACAACATTAAAATCATCCTTTCTATTTAGTGGGTTCTTTATATTTTCGAGAACTATGACATTTCTACGCCTTCAAACAATGGAATTAAGAAATATTCTCCACATCTAAGGCTATATTAAGAAATCCATGGGAGAATGTGTTTACATAAATTACAGATACAACTGTCTATTTTAGAGTTTGACATTTATTCCTAATAATTTTATATAATAGATTTTGTGCAACCGGCGCGCGAAAAGTTGCCCTTTCCGCACATGATGGAATTTTAGAAAGGGCTTCCTTTCCACGCACCGGTCACACAAAATATCGTAGCCAATATGTGCGGATCATAAATCGGCCGATTGTGCGGATTGTCTCGGCTTCGCCTAGTGCGCCAAACTTCCGCACTCTCGGCCGATTTACGATCCCCCGCACTTGTTAGCTAATATACTATTAATATTGAGGAAGACTGCGTACAGTCAAAACGTCTGTTATCTTTGTAATATTAAATCTTTATAATGTATTTTGTGCAATTAAAAAAATTATTTTAAAAATTTTTTATGTGAACATTCTTATAATTTATGCTCGATAGTTGGCCTTATCAACACATTAAGATTATTATTGTAAATATAATAATACATGAGCGTTATCAAAATAATTTTGGTATAATTAAAATTAATTGATTATTTATACAATACAAATATTTATTTATAAACGTGTATATGTATATAGATCAATCAGTTGAAAGAACCTTTTATAATAAAAACAAAAAAATGTTATTTATTAATTTTTCTTATTTTTATAAATAAAAATATTTTAACTGAAAAAACTAATATGTGTACAAATTGTTGTTTTAATTCCCTAGAAAAATTATATTCAAAATTAAAAATTTATGAAAAAAATTAGAAATATATAAGTGAAAAAAACAAAGAAAAAGAAATAAAAATAAAACAAATTTAATTGAAAAAACTTAGCGCTCTCAACTTCATTAATATATCAGTTAGATTACCAGCACCAAGTTTCTAAAAATGTATCAACATTGATTTGTACAGATAAAAATAACACTATATTTTTAAATAATATTTCTTACAGTAATACAATTTTTCACAACTGACCTCTATACTTAGCACTGTCTATTTAGAGAATTTTCTTTCTTCAAAAAGATAAGTCGGGAAGAAAATATACCATAAAAATATAAGATCAATCAAAATTAATATTGGACGTTAGTGGTAAAAATAAACTTGGCAAACTTGATTTCGACGTAACT
Organism: Nylanderia fulva; assembly: GCF_048542155.1. Taxonomy (NCBI): domain Eukaryota; kingdom Metazoa; phylum Arthropoda; class Insecta; order Hymenoptera; family Formicidae; genus Nylanderia; species Nylanderia fulva. The sequence goes on along the minus strand of NW_028190710.1, from coordinate 767,827 downwards.
AGCAATTTTATTTAATTCTTTCACGACGTTTCGACCATTTGGTTGTGGTCCTTATCAAGTGAAAATTCTATAACATAATATTACACAATAATTTTTACCAATGTTGAAACATACACAAACATATTTATATGTTAAGTTAATAATATAAATATAAATTTTATAAACATACCCATCAATTAAACTGAGATTAACGCAACATCACACTGGTCTTATTTAAAATTAATAGTTAAAAGTTAAAAGAGGAACACGTCCCATCGCTATGATGTTTCGTCAACGACTAAATTTGAAACGCACCACTAAACAATCTTTATTATTTTGTCGTAAATATTTGTCAAATTCTCAGTGTCTTTCTGTAGGTTAACCGTATTATCATGCTTCTTTATGAAGAATATTTCAGCAATCTCTCTCTTTCTTACATGTTTCTCATTATGTAAAATGGTCGGTGATTTCCAATTAAAGTCATTTTGTAAAATCACATCTGTGTTTACTCAAAACCGAATGATTAGACTCATGTAATTTAATATTGCTGGCATGTTTCTTCACTCTAGTGCATAAATGTCTTTTCGTTTGTCCAATGTATGAGGCATTACAATTTTCACAATTGATCTTGTATACTACATTTGTTTTTATATCATTAGTTATTAAATCTTTACCTCGTTTTATCAGCCTATTCAACTTTTTTGGCAAACTATAAACGACATTTAAGTTAGCATTTTTAAGTGACCTTTTAATACTGTCGCTAACGTCTTTAACGTATGGAAGTGAAATTACATAATTCTTATCTTGAGCCGAATTCACATTATCGTTATTATCCAAATCATTACTTAAATTGTCGTTATTATCCGCATTGTGACGATGAACATTCCTATTGTTATTTAGTACATTAATTCTTTTATTTACATATTTATTAATAATACGATCCGGAAAGCAATTATTAATTAAAATGTTCTTTACAATCTCAATATTCGTATTATGAAATTGTTCGTTTAAAAGTAAAATTGCATGGTCCACTAAATTGTAAATCGTATTAATTTTATACTTAAAGACGTTATAGTTTGCCAAAAAAATTGAATAGGCTGATAAAACAAGGTAAAGATTTAATAACTAATGATATAAAAACAAATGTAGTATACAAGATCAATTGTGAAAATTGTAATGCCTCATACATTGGACAAACGAAAAGACATTTATGCACTAGAGTGAAGGAACATGCCAGCAATATTAAATTACATGAGTCTAATCATTCGGTTTTGAGTAAACACAGATGTGATTGGAAATCACCGACCATTTTACATAATGAGAAACATGTGAGAAAGAGAGATTGCTGAAATGTTCTTCATAAAGAAGCATGATAATACGGTTAATCTGCAGAAAGACACTGAGAATTTGACAAATATTTACGACAAAATAATAAAGATTGTTTAATGGTGCGTTTCAAATTTAGTCGTTGACGAAACATCATAGCGATGGGACGTGTTCCTCTTTTAACTTTTAACTATTAATTTTAAATAAGACCGGTGTGATGTTGCGTTAATCTCAGTTTAATTGATGGGTATGTTTATAAAATTTATATTTATATTATTAACTTAACATTTAAATAGGTTCTTGTATGTTTCAATATTGGTAAAAACTATTGTGTAATACTATGTTATAGAATTTTCACTTGATAAGGATCACAACCAAATGGTCGAAACGTCGTGAAAGAATTAAATAAAATTGCTAGTTATGTCGAAATCAAGTTTGCTAAGTTTATAAAAATATAAATTTGAATTTTTATAGGATGGCTACATTCGGGTGACATTGGTTATTTTGACAAAGACGGAGAACTTTTTATAATTAATAGGATAGGAGAATTTATAAAATATAAAGGATATCAAATTTCACCTGGAGAAATTGAAAGAATTATAAGAACACACCCAGCTGTGATGGAAGCTGCAGTAGTAGGAGTGCCTCATCTAGTAGATGGTGAACATCCTGTTGGTTTTGTCACTAAAATACCCGATGCAAAGGTATAATTTTGTTGCAATTTTAATGAAATCACACAGCGAATCTCTACAAAGTAAGAATTTAGCGATAGTGAGTTAAAAAGTTTTCTAGCCATATTATTTGTTAAAAAGTTTTGTTCGAAAAACTTCTTTAAAAATATAAATCACAAATAATAAAGGCCTAAAGAACCATTCGCAAATGTTGCTGTGTACATTTCCAACGAAAATTAAGTTTTCGTTGGAAATAAACCGTGCATAAGGCACGTATAATTCTCGGTGTACTACCAAGACTTAAAATTTGAAATAATTTTATACTTAAAATTTAATTTCAAAAACCCTCTAACCCCTCTACAAAAATAAATAAATAAATGCGAGAGAAAAATATAGATGCTGAATCGGGAATCGAATCCGAGACCTTTCGCTTGTCGGGCAACTGCACTTCCCACTGAGCTATTCAGACCCTTCAATTCTATACGTTTCTCTGCTTATATAAACTCTAAATAACGTCTTTTTGGTCGGCGTGTATAAACAGCTAAAATTAAATCACGGCTGTGTAATATATTAAATATAAATGACAAATAAGAGAGGCCTAAAGAGCCATACATGTACGCGGATTTTGCTGCGTACATTTCCAACGAGAACTTAATTTTTGCATATGAGCATTTTATTTACATTAATTAAAAACTGCAGAATTTCCTTTCTTCAACACAATTTTTGTTTTTTTCAATAACTGCATGTATTAAAAAATGACAGCTGATTAGTTTCAGCATTTTCCTATGGGACACCCTGTATATATATATATATATATATATATATATATATACATATATTATAAATGAAGACGATTTTGATTATTCTTACCATTCCTTTATTATATAATTTTATAAATAAAAAGTTGAGAATGGATAGCAGAAAATGTGACATTTTTTATAAACTTATGTATGTATTTATGAACAGAAATAACTCTACATAAAATCAATTATCTAGAAAATAAAATTTTGGATGAAAAAGTTTTATGCTCCATTCTTGTCTTATATTTACATAAGAAATTACTTCCATTTTTCTTATGTTATGGTTTCTAATATATGTATATACAGGGTGTTCCGCAACGTGATCTCCACACTGAAACTATGTATCTTGGTATTATTCTAATTGTAAGTCAAAAAGTCTTAATACAGATATGCCCTTAAATCGATTGTTTTAAAGTTACAGTATAAAGAAATAAAATTGCATAAAATAAGATAAGTATTATTTATTGAAGATAATAATATTATTTATTGAATGATAATATCCCTGGTAGAAATTTTAATTGGGCGCTTGCATGGCAATGGCAAGCGTGCCATACTGCCATTTCAGGAGCTGGCATGGCACGCTGGTAAGCACCATGCTTCGAATCGTCACGTTTTGCCCGCTAGTGCCACAACTTTGGAAAGATTTGGTATGGTCCTGGCATGGCGCTAACATGGTGCCAGTAAGGTACTACATAGTACAGACATGGAACTAGCGAGTTATTGATGTGGCGTATGCATGAAATACTATGATGAATTAAATAAATTTAGTTTCAGGATTTTAAGCTGTCACCCTTTCGAAAAAATACTATTGAACTATATTCGATTTTTGAAGAAGAAGTTATTGATTTTCAATAATATGTAATAGATTTTTCGTCAATAATCGAAATGTTTAACAGTATTTTTTTGAAAGGATAACAGCATAAAATCCTGAAACTAAATTTATTTAATACATTATATATATTTTTCATTAATCATTATTATCTTATTTACATATCTAATATTAATTCTAAAAGTTATAATAAAATAAAGTATAAATAATATTTTTTTATAATTTTAAAATTTATATTGCAGAAAATATAAATATTATAGAACTCGTCTTATTAATTTTACATATTGAACTTTAACTAAACTATAATTATACAGTAAAATGACTCGTAGCCCGTGAGCTTTAGGCCGTGTTTTTTAATTCATCGATGGATCAAGCGCATTATGCGCAAATCTGCACGTGTAGCATTTGCACATCATGTGCTTGATCCATCGATGAAATAAAAAACATGGCCTTACTTAACTCGCTTATAATAGCATTACTACGAAGATATTTGTACTTCATCTTTGGTATTAGTTTATTTTTTACGCTACTATATTTAATTCGGTCTTTTCTGTGACCTTCCCAATCTTTCGAATTTGAAAGCGCTGCACTCATCGCTTTTATAAGATGATTTCTGGAGGTAATTTCTCCTTTAAATTCCTTTTGTAGCAACAAATCTGAAAAAAACTTTTAAAAAATTTCTATGATGAATGTGTTATAATTCACTTTGTTATTGTATTCAATTTGTACATACGTATTGTATTAGCAGCAGCTTTGTCGTACTTACATTGATATATTTACTATGTGTAAGTAAAGCTAATACAATACGAATGTGTAAATTGAGTACAATAAAAATGTAAATTATAATACATTCAGCAGAGAAAGCTTTTTTTTCTTCTTCAAAAATATTTATTATTCAAAATTAAATATAAAATAACTCACTATTCAATGGTTTTGGCTCATAATCAGATGGTTCTGACTCACTATCATCAAGTGTATTTGCAGCTGGTATGTGTGTCGCAAAACTCTTTTTTGTTAAATTTTCCTTCTCCGATTACTTGGATGACTTGACAAGTTTACGTTGGTCTATACAATACAATATAATATTAAAGCTTAAATTTTTAAACAAAAATAAATATTAATACTGTACATTTTTTAAGATGCAATCATATTATCAGTGAAAAATTTTTTAACCATATTATGAGTTTTTTATACTTATTATTCAAAATTAAATATAAAATAACTCACTATTCAATGGTTTTGACTCACAATTAGATGGTTCTGGCTTAAAATCAGATGGTTCTAGCTCACAATCAGATGGTTCTGACTCACAATAAGATGATTCTGATTCATTATTATCAAATGTCTTTGGAATTGGTATGTGTGTCATTAAACCCTTTTTTGTTAAATTTTCCTTTTCCGATGACCTGACAGGTTTACGTTGGTCTACAACATAATATAATATTAAAGCTTAAATTTTTAAATAAATATTAATATTGTACATTTTAAAATGCATTTATATTATCAACGAAAAATTTTGTAAGCATATTATAAGTTCTTTATACTTATTATTCTGAATTAAAAAAAAAGAACTCATTATCAGATGGTTCTCACTATTATCAAATGTCTTTGCAGCTGGTACATGTGTCGCAAAACTCTTTTTTGTTAAATTTTCCTTCATATTATTGTGTTCAATTTTAAGGTTAAATAAATAATGATAATTTTTTATATGTAAAGAACATAATTATGCATATAATTATATATATATATACAGGGTGATTCAGGAGGAAAGGTAAAGATTTTAGTGGGTGATAGTATAGGCAAATGCGAACAAAAAATGTCCTATTAACATGTGTCTTATTTTTATTTTTATTTTTATTTTTATTTTTATTACATAAAAGAACGTCAAGATGACCTCAGAAGAGCTACACGTAGTACAGTCAAAAGAATTAGAAAGTGTATTGAAGTCGGAGGTGGCATTTTTGAAAATCAACTTTGAACTTAGTCATTTGCGTCTACTTTTGTTTGTGCCTTTGACTTTTTTCTGCTGTGAGTGGTTTATTGTAACCAATAAAAATAAGACACATGTTAATAGGACATTTTTTGTTCGCATTTGCCTATACTATCACCCACTAAAATCTTTACCTTTCCTCCTAAATCACCCTGTATATATATATATATATATATATATATATATATATATATTGTGTGTTGTGTGGGGGGGGGGGGGGTGTAAATGCGTTAATTCATATAATTAATATAATACTTACCGTGCAATTTTACCCCGAATGAGCTGATGGTGCATGCAAAAAATCCAGGCAAAGGAAAGGATCCAAAAAACAAGAGATATATGTATGACAAAAGATATACATTAAATGTGAAAATCAATAAAAATCTCGACAGCATTTGACGTGGCGCAAATATGGGCCGCATTAGAAATCTGGTCAAATCCAGACTTGCGCCCGTTTAACTTTATAATGAATGCCACGCCATTTATATATCAGGCGCAAGGATGGCCCTGATATGTATCTTTCCAATTCTTTTAGATAAGGCTGTAGTGTGGCAAACTTGCATGGTGCTAACAAATGTCGTGGCACCGGCAAGGCAATTTCTACCAGGGATATTAAATAATAATTAACTACTTTATAGACTGTGCGGTAAAATAAAGTCATAAAGATGCTTTTCTCGCACTTGTGTGGTAAAGTAAGTCATACTGTACATTGAATCGTTGAGAAATAAGCTTCTTTCCGCACGCTAAATAGCAATCGAAAATTAAACTTTCATGACTAGCATTATGAAAAACAATTATTTGCATTGTCATAGTAAAAAATAAATAATAAATAAATGTGTTAATAATAATTAATAATTATAAATAAATAAGTAAATAATTGTTTTTGCATTTTTTTGCCATAACATTAAAACAATCGACTTTAGGGAATATGTGTATTAAGACTTTTTGACTTAGAATGATACGAAGAATATATAGTTTTACAATTAGTGTAGACATTACGTTGCGGGACACCCTGTATATATTTCTTGTATAATATATATATTCAAAGACTAATGCAATTATTTTAATGGAATATACAATTATTTTTTGTAGGTAACGGAGCAAGAATTAATAGAATTGGTATCGACTAACATGAAGGATCAATACAAGCTTCGTGCTGGAGTGATATTTCTGGATGCTCTCCCATATACAGGTTCAGTAAAAATTGCCAAGAATGAATTAAAAATAAGAGCTAAAAAATTAGCTATTGAATAAAATAAATATTTATATTTATATTTACATTAAAAACTTCATGTAATTTTACTTATGGAAATTACTTGTCCAAAATAAAAAAATTACTTAATTATCACTGTAATTTTTTTTCATATTTTTAAAAGTAAAAATACATATTAATGTAAAATATATGTAAAATATAGGTAAAATTACTATTTGTATATTTGTAGGACATATAATAAAAAAAGAAGAATATTTCATAAAGCGCCAGTAAATATAATCACAAGGATAAAAATCTTTGAAAAAACTTTTTAGACGACCAAACTGGGCAAAAACCCGTTATTACAGTGTTCATTTGATAAGGATCTAAACCAAAGGTCGAAACGTTATGAGAAAAATTTACTAAATTAACATGTTTTGCCCAGTTTGGTCGTCTAAAAAGTTTTTTTTAAAGATTTTTATCTTTGTAGGACATATTATGCAATTTAACAGTTTTTTTAACTAAAATTTTTCTAATTTTTTTGTTAAAATATTTCTAAAGACCAAATGTGATGAGCGATTATATGGTTGACAATAATATCAAATGAGACATATATATTTTTTATTTTATATTATACTCTTTAATCCAAATAAGATGTTATTGTCAATCATAAATCGCTCGTCACATTGGTATTTTTAAATAATTTGTTGCGTTACAATATATATAAGCCATATGTTTAATTAATTGTTATTTGTAAAATATTTCTACGAAAAAAATTATTTAATAAAATAATAATAATAAAAGATTTTATAGTATATAGGATTTTATTTGTTGCAATTTTTTGATATCATTATTTCTTTGAGAAATATTTCATCATTTTGTACAATAAAAATATATTGTATAAATTCAAAAAAATAGCAAAAATCTTTAAAAATTACAAATATTACAATTTTTTCCTGATTTTTCAAAATAAGTGCTTATTATAATTTTGTAAATATTAATTTTTTAAATCGAAATAGTGTGCAAACCAAAAAATGCGATTTTTGAAAAAAAAATTCGAAAAATGGATTAAAAAAATCGAAAATATTTGAATCACCTTTTTGCCAATATATTACAATAGCTCAAAAAATTTTTTTGAAGTCTAAAATGTTATAATTTTTATGAAAAAAATCGTAATGATCTCATTGAGAAAAAAAATAATTTCGGTTAAAATTGACTAAAACACCATTGAATTTTATATTTTTAATTATTTCAATACTTTGTTTAAAAAATACATTCAAAAACAAAAAAATGACCACCTTATTAATGACACTATATTTATTTTTCTTCAAGTTATAAATATTTGTAATTTTTTAATTAAAAAAAATCAATGTTTTAAAAATATTTAACTCTAAAAATAATAAAAATAAAAATCTAAAAAAATTCATGGAAGCTACTTTCAATAGATACAAATAGAAAAAAAAATGAAGCAAATAAAAAATGAGGGAGGATCCTGATAGCTTACAAATCAATTGCCAACAGCATTATTTGCCGACATTCCATTTGCCAACATCTCGTTTAACTACAAAAAGTATTGCCAACAGATCAATTGCCCATTCATACTATTGCACACAAATGAAAAATAAAGAGACGGACGTATGTTTGTACACATAACAGTTTTGCGCACAAACCGCATTGCACACATAATACTATTGCCAACAGATTGATTGCCTACAAGCACGATTGTGCACAAATAAAAAGTTAAGAAATGGATGTACGTTTCCACGCATAATATTATTGTCAACAGATCGATAGCCTACAGGCCCTATTGCGTACAAATTAAAAATGAAAAAACGAACGTACGTTTGCACACAATATTAATGCCTACAGATCGATTGTCTGCAAGCTTTGTTGCGCACAAATAAATAATTAAGCGGCAAAGAATAATTAAAAGACGTTTGCACACATGACAGTTTTGCGCATAAACCGCATTGTACACATAATGTTATTGCTTACAGATCGATTGCCTACAAGCCCTATTGCGCACAAATAAAAAATTAAAAAACAAATGTACAGTTGGACACATAATTTTATTGCCAACAGATTGATTGCCCACAAGCTCTATTGCGCACAAATAAATAATTAAGAGATAAAGAATAATTAAAAGACGTTTGCACTCATGACAGTTTTGCGCACAAATCGCATTGCACACATAATATTATAACTTACAGATCGTAAAGAGTCGTACGTACAGGTGATAAAGGAGTTCTTATTGAATATATATATAAAATATATCGATAATTTCCGAGTTAAAAGCGATTGACAAGAAAAAAGAATAGTTTATAAAGTAATTGTAAGCTTTAAGGAAAAATCAAATAGATTTATCAACACTTTTACTGATAATGAAAAAAAATTAAAGCGATGAACAGTGTACAAGCCAGTTCGCAAAAAACATTTTTTTTCTTAACTATAAAGTACATACCTTCTGCGATATTAGTGGCAAAATCGTCGGTTACAGCTTGAGTCACGGAGGATGTAATTGTTCCAGCAATCAGAATACAAAAATTATTTAAAAACATTTATCCCTTATCTATAAGGTGCAAATTATTCGAAATTTTGAAAGTAAACGCGAATTTGTAAAGCAAATCGTCTTTGCGTATAAATGTTTTTATTTTTTACAACAAAATAGCGAAGAAATTTGATTTTTAGTCAATAAATCTAAGCATAAACCGCAAAACTATGTTTTTGTATTGTTGTTATAAAGAATTAAAGTATTTATACAAAAACAGTTGCGTCATTAAATAATGCAAAATAAGAATAACTGATATACGTATTGTAAACACTATTTTGAAGTGAATGCTAGAAAGAAAAAATCATCTCTTTACTTTTCTCTGTAAATTGCGACCGCGTCTACGCGGTCTTTCACGACCACGTGGAGGTATTCTATTTGTCCTTCCAATATTGTCAGCAAGTGACATTGAATCGATAATAACCGTGATTTCTGATGCTATCAATTGAATTTTAAAGATTAATTAAAAATACAAACAATATATATATATATTTAATAAAGATTAAAATTAGATATTTAAAGACAAGGCTCGTGTAATATTATAAAAATAAGATTTAGAAAGACAGGGCCAATCATAACGAGCATATTAAATTAGTTAGAGATGTAATGTCAACACATAATTACTTTATTTGTTAGTATATACAATGATATTAATAAAAAATAAACGTTTCGGCTGTTACCTCAGCCTTCTTCAGTAAATATATAAAAAATAAAATTAAGAAATATTACGCATTAGAGTCTATTTTGTAATGAACCTTTGGTTTGATGAGTCATTAAATTTATATTGGGTGACGCTTATATCATTTATTAAAAATAGATATTGTTTTTGATCGGCTAACCATTTTTTAACTGAGATGGTAACTTTTAAATATGTCAAAAAACATGCAACGAGCTCACTGTTGTTATTAGATCAAGTTGACAGTCCATTCCACGTCATCAATCCTTTTGCACATTATTAGTTGAGAATATCATCAGAACTGCTTAATATGAGAATTGAAACAATTAGATGTTATCCAGCATCAAAAAGTTAGTCCCCATCATCAAGCATATTTCCGAATAGGTTCATCATTGTAGTGTATTTCACCGTGTTTGTCTAAGTATATTTTTATTTTTTTTGGTATATTAATTTATATTAATTAGTTATTTTTCATATGAAAGATCTTGATTATGATTAAAAGTGCTTACTTAAATTGATGAGTAGTCAAGATTCCGCCAAGTCAATGTGTTCATTATACAGTGTCACAATATGATATGTCGAATTCAAACCGTAACTCCTATTATTATTATTATTTATTTATACGACAATTCTTCTAGAATGTCAAAATATGACTCGTCAAGCATATCGGTATCTTTTTTTAAGTTTAGACCGTTTTTTTGTTCTTTTATATGAATCATTTCAGAAACATTTCTCTTCTGAAAATTAGATTCGGAATCTAAAATTTTTATGTCTTCCCAATTAAATGAGTGTTGGTAATTAAGAATATGTTCCGAGATGACCGAGTGTCTTGACGAATCTAACTTTATATTATTTACATGTTCTTTAACTCTCGTTTTAAGATATTCTCAACTAATAATGTGCAAAAAGATTGATGACGTGGAATAGACTGTCAACTTGATCTAATAACAACAGTGAGCTCGTTGCATGTTTTTTGACATATTTAAAAGTTACCATCTCAGTTAAAAAATGGTTAGCCGATCAAAAACAATATCTATTTGTAATAAATGATATAAGCGTCACCCAATATAAATTTAATGACTCATCAAACCAAAGGTTCATTACAAAATAGACTCTAATGCGTAATATTTCTTAATTTTATTTTTTATATATAATATTTACTGAAGAAGGCTGAGGTAACAGCCGAAACGTTTATTTTTTATTATTATCATTGTATTTACTAACAAATAAAGTAATTATGTGTTGACATTACATCTCTCACAAATTTAATATGCTCGTTATAGTTGGCCCTGTCTTTCTAAATCTTATTTTTATAATATTACACGAGCCTTGTCTTTAAATATCTAATTGTATTCTTTATTAAATTTAAAACCAAAAGAATTAGGTAGTTCGTCAATTGAGAGTTAAATTTTTGTGTCGAAGAAGGTTCTTTTGTTCGTAAAGAGGATTTTGTCAAGGGCTTGTCGCCGGAGCCAACGTAAAGTAGATGTGGCGCGGTTAGCACGAGCTTTCTTACTTGCTCTATAATTACGTTTCTTTCGACGTGCGATCTTCTGTTTCCGCGTCTTCATGAGGCATAGAATGGTAGTGAAGTATCTAATTTAATAAGGGGATATTGTCAGGGAGATATTAATAAGGGAAATGTACTAATGGAGATTACATCAATGTTGCATTAATATCTTTGTTGATTTACCGCTGGATTCCGTCAATTGTATTTAGGTAGACATTAGGAGAATAGTTAAATATCTAGATAATTAGCATATTGATCGATTTCAAGTAAATTGTCTGGACACTGATCTTTTAATGATTGTATCAAGTCTTTACGATGAATTTGTTCCTGAGAAGTATCCTCTTCTATTTGTGATACTAAATCACACAATTCTGCAATTAGTAACTGTTCTGAGAATTGATCTTTTATCGTTTGTACTTCATCTGTAGGATAAAATTCCGGGAAAGTATTTCTTTCTACTTGCGATACTAATTCGTGTAAATCCGTGATTAGTAACTGCTCTGAAGAATCGGATTCTGAACTAAATATATTAGATGGTTCATCTAGCAAGGATTCTATTCCAAAGTCAGGGGGAATTCCTTTGTCTGAGATTGGTGATAACTCTGGAAAGTTAGTTCTGAGATCAAAATAATTAAGTGCTTCTTCTATTAAGGAATCAATTGAACTTGGTAATTCAGGAGTTGAGAATTCAAAGGAAATAAGAGATTGGTTGATTGAGGGTTCAATCTCAGTATGAGGGGGAGTTCCTTGTTCGCTACGAGTTTATTGTCAAGATTTAGTTAAATAGGTAAAGTCTTTAATCTTTTTATAGTCTCCGGGGAAATGGCAACTATTTCACACGATTTGATGCAAGGTTTATTGTCTGGTGACCGTAGCCTGAGCCAACGTAGAGTAGATGCGGCGCGGTTAGCACAAGCTTTTTTCCCAGCTCTGTGATTACGTTTATTCCGACGTGCGATCTTCTGTTTTAATGTTTTCATTTATAATACGTTATGAAATAGTAGGAAAATGGTTATCAATTTAATATAAGGATACTAATGAGGAGGATGTACTGAGGGAGATTGCGTTAATTGAACCAAACCCAATTAACTATAGAATTTATCAAAATGATATTCGTTAAATTATTGATCTCCTGGTATCGTTTTATTAGGAAGGAGAAGATTGAGGAAAATAATCTACATCAGGGCGGCAAGGCACGCGACATAGATGATAGGTTTCTCGGAGGTTGAGAAAATGATCTACATCAGGGCGGCAAGGCGCGCGACATAAACAATAGGTTTCTCGGAGGTTGAGGAAACGATCTACATCAGGGCGGCAAGGCGCGCGACATAGACGATAGGTTTCTCGGAAGTTGAGGAAACGATCTACATCAGGGCGGCAAGGCGCGCGACATAGACGATAGGTTTCTCGGAAGTTGAGGAAACGATCTACATCAGGGCGGCAAGGCGCGCGACATAGACGATAGGTTTCTCGGAGGTTGAGGAAACGATCTACATCAGGGCGGCAAGGCGCGCGACATAGACGATAGGTTTCTCGGAGGTTGAGGAAACGATCTACATCAAGGCGGCAAGGCGCGCGACATAGACAATGGGTTTAAAAAGTGTTGGTGGAAGAATGGCCTTTGGTACGCTATTCAGCGCTCGGGGCAATGGAAATATGAGAATGAGAATGAAGGAAATTATTAGAGTAATAATAGGAGTTCTGTCTTTATGTTAAAATCTATCACTTAATATTGATGTATTTTTTTATTAATAGGACAATTGGAAGATGATTGAATAATGATTGAGAAAAATCTGCGCGACCTTCAAATTTCGTTCGAATTTTTATGTAATGCTGGAGTGTTAGATGATCTGCGTGATTAACAGATTCCTACCTTTAATACGACAAACTCTTTGTAGACCTGTGATGTGCCTGGCCAGCTTTGCTCTCTCGCAAGGATCTCGGTCGTGAGGTGCTTATGGTGAAATCAAACACTAGGTTGTACGATGCACTAAAGTTCTTTATTCGTCTTTAAGCCGGTTACAAATTGTGCGCGATTAAGAATTAAGAAGTTAGCGAGGTCGACGGCTAACCCGTGACTTGAACAATATACCAAGTTACAAATTTACGCAGGATTACAGCGATTAAGCGTCGTTGACAAAGTTATATATTTCGAGATTTGCGTTATAAACTGTTATGATCTTTTTAGAATGATACGAAATTGTTGCTGCACTCCTCGGCTAGCGACAATTTAAGATGTAACTCTTATGATGAAATGCCGTTGCGCGGCTAGATTTCCTAGAATTTATATACCCCTTGAAAACAAAAAATTTTGGTGTCGTGTGCAAATTTTTGGGTGGGAGGATTCCCACGAAAACGCTTTTCCAGAGAGATATCATAATAAATTCTCTTATAAAAGAAGGGGGTGGTTTGGAGGTTCTGAGAAGGCAACAAGTGAGCTCTTCCTTTGATCAAATATAATCAAGAGGATCTATCATGATCATATAAGGTGATAAACGAGAAAATCTAAGATAGAATTCGTAAAAGTCCATGATTTGCTGCTTCTCGAGGTTCATGACGTGCAAATGTTAGCATCCCGAAAGGCGCGGGGTTGCTTATCGTATCAAGATCGAGGGCGGTCCGGGCGACAAAGAAAGTTCAAACGGTAGCCGCACGTACGAGTTTCTATTGTTCGCTTGCTAGCTTCTATACGTTTCTGAAATCAGTTTCTATATAATTCTCTGCTATATTCTAGTTATTGCAATTTAATATAATAAAATGAAGTTATGATTGTTAAATTATATAGTTATGATTTCACAACATGGTATATTCTTATATAGTTACGGTGAAATGTTGTTATATTCATGGAATGCTTATTTATGTGAATATATTGAAAAAAGGAGAATAACATCTCTGATACTAAGTTGCGAGAATCCGAGTAGTTTCAATCATTGATAATAGTGATAAAGATAGTGAGGTTCCATAAATATAATTACAATTGAGACGCATCGTTTACGTTATCTTATAAATCAAAGAAAAGATTTTATGGAATATTTTATGACAAATAGTCGGTCATTAGAATTTATCAATTTTTATAATTTATTCACCATTGTATGATTAAGATATTTATTCAGACGATTCATCATTTTAACTATTCCATAAATAAGATTACTCAATTTCAAACATGTTGATTATAGGGTTCACACATTGATTAATAGATTTGCACACTGTGACGTCCCGTCTATTTTAAAATTTTTATTTTTAGTATAACTATTGCGCGCTACTCATATTCTCGTAGAAATAAGACTATTAGTAATTATTATATTAATTGCTCTAATCTGACTATTTTAGTATTAATAGCTAAAATTGCCAGATCTGGAGTCCTCTACCTAGGAACCAAACATCTCTATCTAGTCCTAACTACGCGACCAATCAGACACCATCTAGGGACCCCAGAGACAGCATGCAACCAGCGGAATTAACCAAATATTCCTTTACAGGAGCACTTATCGATACACTTATTACAATAACGTCAAACTATAAATAATAAGTATGATAAATATTAATATAATCAAGCACAAGATATAAGGACTAAAAATGTTAACTCACCCCCTCCTAAAGTAAATAACAACACAACGCGATGTATTATTAATTCCAAAACAACCTTCTTTAGTCAGATTTACAGAATCCTAATCACATCAAATTTATATGACAATTAAAAGAGAAACTAATTCCTTCAGAATTTATACCTGAAACGAAACACGATTCTGTAAGTGCGACTAAGAATTACCCGAGTACACGTTTGAATATGTAAACCTTTCAATATTGCATTAATGAATTATGGACCCATAAATGATTATAGACCCTTTTATTAACTATAAATACCAAATATTATTAATGAAGTATGCCATAATTAACTATAAATATCATATATTATAATTGAAGTATGCCATAATTGATTGATCAATATACGTAAAAGGACCAAACAAGGAGTAATAAATGTACTACTAGACATAAGTATTCGTAGAGATCGACTCGGCGACACGATGGCTTGTAACTTGACCCCGTATGACCCCTCTGCCGCATTCCTGAACTTTAGGAAAGAAACTAATGCCCTACGCCGAACCAAAGATTTAGGAAGCGAAATATTATCTTTATCATTATAAGCTACAACTCAAACTATCAAAAGCTAATCCTTGAATCCTTTACAGAATAACGTTGCACGTTCTTTTATTTTAACAATAAAAACCTCTCAATTATTAATATAATGAATATTCAAGGAATTACAATCTCCACATTTTTGTAATGGCTTCTAGGGCACGCAATTTAACCCTTTAGTATAAATTATAATGATAAATATTAACGTTTTATAAATAAGCAATTCGGAAACTAATGTAAAAATTCCCATTCGTCTATTAAGAATCGTAATTATACTGCGCCAACGAATCATCTTAGCTGATGGACCACCCTTCGCCCCCTTTTTGATGACGCAAACCGAATTCCTACGGAACCATATGTCAAAATCTAAGCACGCCTGGTCCTTCAAAGAGTATATAAACCGCGGATTTGGCGTCCTGCGAGCACTTCTTGTCAACTTCTAGAATAGAGCATTTCGTATTACTATTTTCTAAATTCTAAATTCTACACTTAGCCGATTACGGTTAATCTAGTTTTCGTGTCAATTAGTACTTAGATTTTTCTGCGAATTTTTATGTTAGTTATTATTCTAGTTAACTCATCTGATAGTTTAAATTTGTAAACTCCAAATTGTACGATTATAAGTCACAGACTTAGAAATTGTTCATAAATAAAGAAATAAAGAATTAAAATTAATATAAAATCAGTGCACGTCTGCTCTTTCAACTCCATCCTGAGACCGAGGTCCCCAGGAGAACTACAGCCCAGGCATAGTCACCAGAAACAACAGAGCAGATCTTCATCTCCGTGCGAAATCAAGTAAGAACTAATCCTTTTTAATCCTCAATCTAATTTTATAATCTCCTAATAACTAATTAATTAATATTATAAGGATGAACATATCCTTGTAAATGGACAGCCGAAAACGCAACCTTGTACGTAAGAAGAAGCGTACACGCCCTTCAATAATTAGGAAATATAGATCAATCGCGACTACTTTCTCAAATCCTCAAGAGAAATTATCCGGAGATAAACAATTACCTGAGTCTCAAGAGGTGATCTCTCCTGACTTATCTCAAGGTTCCGGATCAATTGACAATTTTCAACATAAAATAGAACCTTTATCACCAATCCCTCTTGAAGAGATTGATAATATAATCAACGAATTAATAGAATCGTCTAAGAATTCTTATCAAGATTTTTCATCTTTTGAGGAATATAATTTTCCTGCTGTCTCTTTACCAGAATTAATAAGCTCAGGACCGCTAGAACCTCCCTCTGAAATTGACGACTATCCGACGTATCTAAATCTTTAATAATCTCAACTCGCGATTATTTGCCGATTATTCTAAATGTTCAAATCCTTGATAATAGACTATTACTTTATTTTATTAATAATATATTTTAATTTCATATCTTATAGCCTAAATAAAAAATACGATTTTGAACTAATATTAATTTTTTTAGACGATATTATACATTTCTATGAAACATTCCCTATTCCTAAAATTCCCCAAATCCGAAAAGTCAGTTCCAGCTCTTGGCGCACCCGGGGTATATGTGGCGGCCCACTTGTCCAATTCCCTTGATGGGGAAATACGCAGATGGCGACAGCGGTCGACATCGACGCTCACGCAGGTCGCTTCGACTCAACCTTCTTCCTAGTCATTATTCCGCCCTAGTATACGAGAGATTACGCCTCGTGTGTGATATTAAGTTAGTCGCGGCCAGATTTTGTATTTTTGCAATAAACTTATTGTTAGAGTTAATAAAGTGGGTGGAACTATTGCTGTCCTAATCCTCAGCGTTACAAATCGCGCCCCAGAGTAACACGAGATTCAAAAGGCGTGTCGGCGAAAACGCGCACGTGGCCTGAGCGCCATAAGTGGTGACCCCGACGTGATCACCGGTAACATTTTCTTTGCGAAGTGACTTTTAGTGGACAGAGTGACATCCAAAAGGATGCCAATGGACCGTACGCCAGACAGGCCGAACGACATTTCTAACGTGCCGGAGACAGAGGACTTACAAGGCCCGCTCGACACGGAACACCAGGCTTTGCCATTCATCGGATTACAAGCGAAACCAGGTTTCGCTACGTAATATTACATTTAGACCCGGCTATTCTTCCTTTGGTCGCAGATATCGTGACGTCTCCACCGGAAGTAAATCGGTACGCGGCAATTAAAGAACGTCTTACCACCGTATTGGGCGAGACCAGCGCTTCGCGATTGCGGAAATTACTAACCGCGCATGAGTTGGGAGACGACAAACCGTCTATCCTCCTACAGAAAATGCGTAATCTCGCGGAAGGGCAGGTGACCGACGGGGTCCTGCGCACAATATTTCTCGAGCAACTCCCCGAAAATGTTCGCGCCATTTTATCCATATCCGAAGTACGCGACTTGAGCAGGTTAGCCAACCAAGCTGACAAAATACTAGACATGGCAAAACCCGCCATGTTGGCCGTCCAGCTAGTCACCGCTGAGACAGGAGTGCTCAGCAAGATGGCCACCGAGATCGCCACTCTAACCAAACAGATGGCAGCATTAAACAAGCGGATCGGAAGCCGGTCGCGTAGCAGATCACGAGGACGCAGCGGATATAGAGACCGATTAAGGAGCAAATCTCGCGGCAAGGAAGATAACAAATTTTGTTTTTATCACTGCAGATTTGGAGCCAAAGCCTATAAGTGCGAAAGCCTATGCGCGTGAAAAGAAGTCGGAAAACTAAGCCCACCGCCACAATGCCAGGCGGTCGTCGGCGGGAACCCGGGGAGCGCACGCCTGAAAATTCGCGATAGAACAGACGGTACTACTTACCTGATCGATACCGGAGCGGACGTTTCCGCGATACCGCGAAACCTAATTCGTGGTACGCTCCGACCTACTGATTTAAGGTTATTTGCAGCCAACAATACTGAAATATCTACATACGGCAGCAGAACATTGGTATTGGATCTCGGCCTACGACGACCTTTTTGCTGAAATTTCGTGATAGTCAACGTGAGACAACCAATAATTGGAGCCGATTTTCTGGCGCATTATGGACTTTTGCCGGATCTGAAGAATCGCCGACTGGTCGACCAGCACACGACCTTGTTTACCAGCACACGCCCTAGTCACGCCGCACAGCTTTCCGTATTAACTGTAAGTAGCAGCTGTAAAATAAAAGATTTACTAAGAAAGTACATCGAGATTACGCGCCCTATGGCATTGTCAAATGCAACGCATGAGGTGAAACACCACGTCATAACTAGCGGCCCTTTGCTAGCAGAGCAAACGCGCAGGCTTGCGCCGGAGAAATATGCAGCAGCGAAGAAGGAATTCGAGATGATGGTGGAGCAGGGGATCTGCCAACCATCTTCTTCACAATGAGTCAGCCC
The DNA here is from genome assembly GCF_048542155.1 of Nylanderia fulva. Classification (NCBI taxonomy): domain Eukaryota; kingdom Metazoa; phylum Arthropoda; class Insecta; order Hymenoptera; family Formicidae; genus Nylanderia; species Nylanderia fulva. The sequence continues at coordinate 748,805 of NW_028190710.1, read as the reverse complement.
GCTACTAGTCAAAAAGGAAGATGGTAGTTGGAGACCGTGCGGGGATTTCCGCAGACTGAATAGTGTAACGGTCCCGGACAAGTATCCGCTTCCGCACATCCAAGACTTCACGTACCATTTGGCAGGATGTAAAATATTCAGCAAAATCGATCTTATTAAAGCGTATTTCCAGATACCAGTGGCCGATGAGGATAAGCATAAGACTGCGGTAACAACTCCATTTAGGCTGTTCGAGTTCAATCAAATGCCATTTGGCTTGCGCAACGCCGCGCAAGCGTTTCAACGATTCATCGATACAGCGTTACGTGGTTTGGAATATTGCCACACATAGATAGACGACGTTTTGGTAGCATCCAAGGACGAAGAAGAGCACAAACAGCACCTGGAAGAGATATTCAGACGCTTGAAGAAGTTCGGCTTATCGATCAACGTAGCAAAGTGCAATTTCGCGGAAGAAGATATTGAATACCTAGGATACAAAGTAACCAAAGACGGCATACAACCTCTGGAGAAGAGAGTGACCGCAATTACTGAATACAAAAAACCGATACTGCCGAGTTACGAAGATACTTGGGCATGATAAACTATTATCATAGGTTCATTAAAAATGCAGCGGAAGTTCTAGCGCCGCTCAACCGATACCTGATTGGTAAGAAAAAAAGAGACAAACAGGCCATCGACTGGTCAGCAGAGACGGAAGAGGCCTTCTATGAGAATAAAAAGCGATTGGCAGAGACGACACTACTGGCACACCTTTTCGAGAACGCTAAGCTAGCAATTAAAACGGACGCTTCCAGCAAGGCAATGAGAGCGGTCCTCGAACAAATTCAAGACAAAACGTGGAGACCGTTAGGTTTCTTCTCCAAGAAATTGTCCGAAACGCAGCAAAAGTACAGTACGTACGATCGCGAACTTCTAGCCATATATTCATCACTGAAATTTTTCAGACACATGGTGGAAGAACGCGAGGTGACAATCATAACGGATCACAAACCGTTACAATACGCATTCCAGAAACCGTTAGACAAGGCATCCGAGAGACAGAGGAGGCAACTGAGCTTCATTAGCGAGATCACCACGAAGATTGTGTACATCGCTGGGAAGGAGAACACGGTAGCAGATACGTTGTCACGCGTAGAAGCCATTGACATGCCGACAGTAGTAACAACGGACGAATTATACGAAGAGCAACGGAAGAATGAAGAGCTAAAGACGCTACTCGAGTCTAACACAGCGCTCACTTTGAAGAAACTTTGTTTGGACGATGGAGACAAGACCATCTACTGCGACGTCACAGACAAAATTAGAATATACATTCCGACATCGTTACGGAGAAGGATATTCAACGTCACGCACAGAGCTTCACACCCGAGTGGTTGTACCACGAGGAGGTTGATCGCGCAGAAATTCGTGTGGCCTAGCATAAGGAAGGACATCGCACGATGGGCAAAGACATGCCTAGCCTGCCAGAGAGCTAAGATCCACAGGCATAATGTACGTAACCCTGAGTATATACCAATACCTAATGATCGATTCTCGCATATACACATAGATATAGTGGAACCCCTTCCTCCTTCAAGAGGGTTCCGATACTGCTTAACCATGATTGATAGAACTACAAGATGGCCAGAAACAACGCCAATCGCAGATTGTACAGCGGATACAGTGGTCGACGCGTTCTTTAATACATGGATCTCGCGATATGGATCACCAACAACAATCACCACCGACAGAGGAGCGCAGTTTGAGTCAGCGCTATTCGACGCCCTAGTCAAATTAATTGGAAGCAGGAGGATTAGAACCACCGCCTACCATCCGCAATCGAATGGGATGATCGAGAGATGGCACCGTTCACTTAAATCAGCGATAAAGTGCCATGAGACGCAGAATTGGGTTGATACCCTACTAATGGTTCTATTGGGCCTTCGTGCCAGTTATAAGGAGGACATCCAAACCTCAGCGGCGGAGCTAGTTTATGGCAACACTTTAAAACTGTCCGGAGAATACTTCACCTACGAAGATCCGATCGAATACCCGCAAATTTTTGTGGAAAAGTTGAGGGAACGGATACGCCAAGTACGAAGACCCACGAGAGCTTATCACGCCAAGATCAAGACATTCATCCACAAGGACCTGGAGGACGCCACGCACGTGTTCGTTCGTGTGGACCACCCCAGAGGAGTTGCCCTACGAAGGGCCATTTCGCATAATCGAAAGAACCTCTGATTTTCTTTACAGAATCGACTATAAAAAACGACCGGAGGAAATAAACACCGATAGGCTGAAATCAGCTTTCACCGAGAGTGAGAGAAAGGAACTACCACCTCCAGAGGGCGGAGATCATCAGCAGCCAGGAACATCGGACGCATTACCCAGCCAAAGAGATGGACGATCCGAGCGGAGAATCCAATTCGCGACTCGAACTGCGAATCACTAGAGGGGGAGTACTGTGGCGGCTCACTTGTCCAATTCCCTAGATGGGGAAATACGCAGATGACGACAGCGGTCGACATCGACGCTCACGCAGGTCGCTTCGACTCAACCTTCTTCCTAGTCATTATTCCGCCCTAGTATACGAGAGATTACGCCTCGTGTGTGATATTAAGTTAGTCGTGGCCAGATTTTGTATTTTTGCAATAAACTTATTGTTAGAGTTAATAAAGTGGGTGGAACTATTGCTGTCCTAATCCTCAGCGTTACAAATCGCGCCCCAGAGTAACACGAGACTCAAAAGGCGTGTCCGCGAGAACGCGCACGTGGCCTGAGCGCCATATATAGTCGGTGCATGCAGATTGCCCTAAATAAATAGAGAGCTAACCCTTTTTTCTTAGACCTAAAGCAATAAAGGAGGAAAGAAGGTCACTCGGACGTGACATTTCAAAATTTTGGTGGCAGCGGTGAGATTTGCCAAAAGAGCTGCTTAAAGATCTTTTGAAAATAGAATAGATTTTATTACTATCAACCCTAACGTTCGGATAATTGAATGTGACTTGAAGTTCAACCAGATTGTCGCTAACAAAGAGAGTAGCAACAGTCTATTATGATTGAACTTTATGGTTACTCATTTTTCCGATCGAATATATGTAATTTGAGCTTAATCAGATTGTCGCTGACGATGAGTGTAACAACGGCTGATTATGGCCAAATTTTATAATTACATTAGTTCTTTAAATTCAATTCGCATTTTGATCACTGCTACTGCTGAAAAGTGTAGCAGCAATTATCACTGTCGCTAACGAATATGCGTGGCAATAGTTGATTAAGATTAAACATAGATTACATAACCTTTTTCGATATTAGTAATATTAGTTATTATCAATCTGAGATTTTGTTACGCGGTCACTGTCAAAAGACACGTTTACCGTCGCTGACAAATATGTGTAGCAATGGTACTGTTACGTCCTGCGGTCTTCACGATTCTTTTCTTTCGAAGAACGCAAAGCGATATCTTGAACATCAAAGGCGGATAGAGAACGAACCGAAAAGCAAAGTAAACGTAATAAATCGTGAAATCTACGAATCTCTTTCCTTTCGGAGAGTGTAAAATGATATTCAAAATATCGCAGACCCGCAGATAAGGCACGATGTGACAGGCGAGGGAAAACAATTTTTGGTGCCTATTCCTTTCAATAGAACCCTTGAGAATCAATAAAACTTTCCGAGAACCTAAACAATCCTTGCCTGACAGATCACCGGACGCGATATCTGCTTGAGTCACAACTAGAGGAGCAATAAAATATCAACCTCCCTCTATAAGAACAAATTCTCCATTGGTCGAAACCCAGGACTCTAAACAAAGCCCGAACCAATCATATTAATTTTCAAAACCAAAGGACGCCTCCAAAGCGTCATTGAAAATTTCCTTATTCGCCGGGGATATTAACAACTAATGGAGAAAGAGGAGCAAGGAGGTTTATATACGAGTAACACCGTGCGAGCGAGACACACAGGCTTTTTCTCTCAATTCTTATTCATTCTCATTCAGTCAGTCTCATCCCGTTCGCAAACTTCAATTAGTTTTATTTGAGTGTTCAACCGAAAGAATTATTAATTCTGTTAGTATTAATTTCGCAAAACGAAATCCCAGCCGTCGTCAACCACCGAGCCACCTCCAGCTGACCAAGGTTCTTCTTGATAAGTAGTAAGTCTACCTAACACATTCACACCGATACTTCGTACAATTTCCGGGAGTTTAATCAAATCATAAAAACTAGAGTCTTTGGGTTCGCCGTTGAATTCGGTAACCCAATTATTTACCTCACACCCTTTGGTCCTTCTCCTACCTTTCTCCCAGAAATCACTCCGGATTCTCCGCAACAGCGGACGACTTCGTGATTTCTATCCTGTTCTTCCGAAATCACTCCGGATTCTCCGCAACAGCGGACGACTTCGTGATTTCTATCCGCTTCTTCCGAAATCACTCCGAATTCTCCGCAACAGCGGACGACTTCGTGATTTCTACCCTCTATTCCAGAAATCACTCCGGATTCTCCGCAACAGCGGACGATTTCGTGATTTCTATCCTGTTCTTCCAAAATCACTCAGGATTCTCCGCAACAGCGGACGACTTCGTGATTTCTCCCGCTAGTAAATTAGGAAATAAAAAGAAAAGCGAATATAAAAATATACACATTGTATATGTATGTATGTATGTATATACATATATATATAGCTCCCGCGATTTGTAACAGAACCCTTTCTTTCTTTTAATCCAATTTAAACCACCCGATCTCGTAGTGGACGGACCTCAAAACCGAATATCGCGGACCGCGTTCAGGTCGTCGAGGAATCGGCGGAATCGGCGGCTGAAACAAAGAGCGGGTCGGGGTGTAGAAGACCCTACTATTATTATCAATAATATTAATTCGTTCGACACCCACACACCACACACGTCTCCCATTCCCACATCCTCGGAACTTTCCCAAATTCCTTCCCCTTCCTCCCCTAAGCTCCCCGATTTTCCTAGATCTCCATCCCCTGCTCCTTCGACAATCATCTTCGAGGAATCCCCTGTCTCTTCCCCGTCATCCTCCGAAGACTCGGAACCTACCGAAGAGATCGAAACGATCGATCTCACCGAGGAAGAGCCCAGGTTAACTTTAGACCAACTCCGAGCCTGGTTAATTGATCAGATCCCCAGGGTACGTGAAGTACCTGAGGATGGATTTACGATCGGTCCCGACCTCGTGGATCTAAAGGCTCTGGCGCAATTCTTAACAACTGCACATCCCGACGAATTCGTATATTGGTATCTTTCCGAGTCGGAATATCCTCTGCTCGTCCCCGTCCAACTCCTATTTAAAAAACTTTATCCCCCCTCTACTGTCCAACTCGAAGAAATCCAATGACCTTTCACACATACCTATACACGCCTACTCTTAAAATTAACCTTATTGCTAAATTGTAATGTCCAATCGGGGTATTAATTCAGAAATAAATATTTTTATCGGCTCTCAATATAAATAATATAAGTATGCTGTCTTCTAAGCTGGGCAATAGAGCCAAGGAAACGAAACGAAAAATTAATTAAACGGAACTGTATCTTAATTTGAGATCCCAAAGTTCCACATATAAATTAATTTCGAAACTTACATATGGAGAAATAAGCGAGAAAAATATAGGTCCGAAAAGTCGCTGAAGCGGGAATCGAACCCGCGTCTTTCACTTTCCGGGCGACTGCTCTTACCAAGAGCAGTCGCCCGGAAAGTGAAAGACGCGGGTTCGATTCCCGCTTCAGCGACTTTTCGGACCTATATTTTTCTCGCTTATTTCTCCATATGTAAGTTTCGAAATTAATTTATATGTGGAACTTTGGGATCTCAAATTGAGATACAGTTCCGTTTAATTAATTTTTCGGGGTATTAATATTAAAATAAATATATCAGGAGACGCGGTAGTGTCTCCGGCCATGTTCAAACCCTAAAAGACCTTAAAAGACACTACAAGTCTCCTTATCCTGCACCATCAAAGTCCATTTTTTGGGGGTGTAGAACTACTAAAATATAGAAAATTTTGAATTGCACGTAACATAACCTGAAAGGCGGCATCGCCACGAGTAATTTAAGCCAAGAAAAAATAAAATCGGTCAAGCCGTTCCGGAGATACAAGCGGTCATATATATATTCTCACACACCCTGTCCGTTATAATCCCGATTGATGACCTCCGCACTTATGTAACACCCGCGAGATATACACACACACTCACATCGTGCACATAAGGTTTTCGTGTAATTTAAGTATTAGATATGTAAATACCTTTTCTTCTTTTCTAATTTTATTAAAAATAATTATATTAAACTAGATTTTTGGGATGAATCTGGACTTAATTATTTAAACACAAAAAAAAACAACCACTCTCATTCCTTTCCATCCTGGAAGTCGCACAGGGTCCCATCCCACGCAAAAGAGATTTAATTCTCTTGCTGAAAAGGGACCACCGAGCGAACTGCCCTTTAAATAGAGTAAGAGTCACCCTTGCGGTCGCTGACCTATTGCGGGGCCCTTCGTACGTTCGCTCGAGTCGAACAGACGCACCGTCTAGTGTCGTTCGATATCAGTATAGTCACGTTCTTCCTTCGACTCTTCCTTCTTATTGAGTCGGGACGTAACATACGAAAATTTGGGGGCTCAGCCGGGATAGTAATGTGCGATTTTCAGTGGTAGGAATGAGTAAAGGGACTAGAAGTAAAACAGATAAAAGTAACGTAGAAGATCTTTACAAAACCGCTTTAGAGATACAAGATACACGCAAATATAAACAAAACACTTTATACACGTCAACACCCGCTGGACCCTCTGGATCCACACCCCGACAAGGCAACTTCTCTTTCGAAAACCTCGAGACCAACTTAACGGATACCGCTTTAATAACCCAGCCACTCGTGTTGGATTCCGACGATTCCGCCGACACCGATTCTACCGTACATAAAGAAATCTCTAGAATTAAAATTGAGTCTAATCACTACTCTGAAGAATTAGAATCGGGAAACATGGCCAATGCTAACCTTTTTGCAACTTTGAAATATACGGTTGAAGCCGTCCCCTTCTTTGACGGTAGTAATATTCCGTTAAATTATTTTATTGAGGGTTGCGAGGAAGCAAAATCAATGCTTTCTAAAGAAGCAGAGGCCCAATTTACAAAAATTTTAAGAACTAGAATCGTAGGGGAAGCGCGTCGAACTATACGAGACCAAGATTTTGACAAGGTATCTAATTTAACCTCATATTTAAAACAAATTTACGGACCCACTAAAAACATTTACCAATTGCAAGGAGAGTTAGGATGCATTTATCAGAAAAACGAAGAAGACGTCGTTACTTATACAAATCGAGTTAAACTTCTTGGAAAACAAATACTAGAAGCATATAAAAACTCAGGACACATTTTGCCCGAACACAATATAAAAACAACAGTAGAAAAGGACATGTGCAAATGCTTTATCCGAGGACTTAAACCTGAAATAGAGCAGAGAATTGCGAGAGACTTAGATGTACAGGAAACCGTTGCTGACGCGCTAAGGATAGAAAAAGAGCTTCGAGAGATGACAAGTTTACGACAGGACCGAATCGTTAACATAGGTCACGCGCCTACTAATCGAGGGCGAGACACTTGTCAGATTTGTTTCAAAGAAGGACATGTCGCGAACAATTGTAGGAAGCTCACTCAATTTTCTTTACAAGGACATGATTTCCAAACAAGCCAAGGAACAGAAATTATGATTTGCCAAATATGCAAAAAACGCGGACATAGTGCAGATAAATGTCGTCAGCGGGATCCTCGAGCTAGGCAACCGATAAATGTAGTACAAGAAAGGGTCGTCTCTTGCCAATTATGCTCAAAGGTTGGTCATAATGCAAAGCTATGCCAGCAAAATAATTCAAAACAAAGGACTAATAAACCATCTGTAGTTTGTCAATGGTGCGATAGACCCGGTCATCCTGCTAACAATTGTTGGAAAAAACAAAACGAAGAACGGGATTCAGAAAATAGACCGAAAGTTACATGTCAACTTTGCGACAAATTTGGACACGCCGCTAAAGATTGTCGCGTTAAAACAACTCAACGACCAACTCCGAAAAATAATACATACTGTCGATATTGTAAAGAACAAGGACATATTCTAGAAAACTGTGAGTTGCGAATCGCGAGTAATAACCGGCGAAAGGGGAACAACCAGGAAAACTATGCAGGTCCCTCGGGGTCGGGTGCGCAACGAGGGGCCGAACAGACTTCACACCCGACAGCATCACGAGAAGTAAAATAGACCGCCAAGTAGAGATACGGCCTGTAACAGTAAACCTCGATAAACACAGTCGCGTGCCTACTGTTCAGGTCCACATTAACAACCTACCCACACATTTAACCTTCTTATTAGACACAGGATCCGGACCCAACATAATAAAGGAAGATTTCGTACCCAAAGAAGTTAAAATAAGTTATTCGAATATCTTAAAACTAAATGGCATAAATAATTACCCTGTCTATACCCTCGGTGAAACTACGCTTACTCTTTTTGAATTACCAGTCTCATTCCATATAGTAGCTAACGATTTTCCAATCCCGCAATCCGGAATATTAGGAAATGATTTTTTCAAACAAACCTTGTCAAAAATAGATTACGCGCAAGGACAGCTAGACGTCGCAGGAACTAGTGTGCCCTTTTTTTCACCGGAAACTATAGTAATACCCCCCAGATCCAAATCGCTATTCTACGTAAGAATAGAGAACACCGATGTTGAAGTAGGATTCATACCGAAATTAGAAATAAACCACGGAATTTATTTGATGGATAATATCGTGGAAAATGTTTCCGGAAAAGGATATTTAAGGGTCCTAAGTTTTTTGGACGAAGAAGTAGAAGTCCCCGTACCGACTCTACGTATAAAACAGCTATATCGATTATTCGACAATCATGAATCGGACACCCAAACGGATAATGACCAAAACAAAATTCCAATTATGAAAGAAGAACACACAGATGTCGACGTCAAATGCGACGAAGAAGAAAATTTCGAAGATAAAGAAGAAAATTTCGAAGATAAGGAAGAAGATCTTGAAGATGAAGAAGACAAAAAGACTAATGAAACTATAAATGAAAATTATAATGAAGATTTTATTAACTTAAACATTCATAGAGAGGAAAGTTACCAAACCTCTCCCGAAAATTTTTATAATTCAGAGACCTTTGGAGAGGGAAATTACCAAACCTCTCCTGGAGGGGATAATTCTAGAATTTCGAAGGGAAATTTCCAAACCCTGTCAGAAAATTCTAGCTCCGTCGATTGCGAGGAGGGAAGTTACCAAACCTCACTACGCAATTCGACACAATCCTGTTCTAAAAATTCGGAAAAACAAAGATCTCTATCTTTCTTAAACGTTAACTTTCCGAAGGTTGGATTATTTACAGGAAGTAGAGATGATACATTAAAAACATCTCACGTCACCATAAAAGACCTTCTTGAAAGGGAACAAAAATATAATTTAAATATTAAAGATCCGAAGGTTAAAAGATTCAAAAATATTAAAGATAAGAATAAACCATCTTTAAGGATCTCAACGTTTCTATTAAACAAATCCCAACAACTTATGGATAATTTTATGCAAAAACAAAAATTGAAATGTAAAAAGACGCAACAACTTAATGTTGAAAATGTTAATTTACAAGATTGTTTAACGATCTCTGAGAAAAGGGAAGAGAATCGACTTAGCAAAATAGTGGAATTATTACGTTTAAATCACTTGAATAAAAGAAAGCAAGACAACGTAATAAAATTAATAACTAATAGCCAAGATCGATTTCACATTTCTGGAGAAAAACTAACTGCAACTCCCGTACTAAAACATCAAATACCAACTACCGACGACCATCCAATTAACACTCGGCAGTACAGATTTCCACAAATACATAAAGAAGAAATAAACAAGCAAGTAGAAGAACTATTAGACGGAGGCATCGTAAAACATTCGCAATCTCCATATAACACACCCATATGGATTGTGCCAAAAAGGGAGGACTCTAAAGGAAACAAGCGATGGAGAATGGTCCTCGATTTTCGAACTTTAAACGACAAAACTGTTGGAGATGCATATCCGTTACCGAACATCGTAGATATATTAGACCAATTAGGAGGAGCACAATACTTCTCTGTATGCGATCTGGCATCCGGATTTCATCAAATAAAAATGGATCCCGCAGATAGTCATAAAACAGCATTTACTACCCCTTTCGGGCATTACGAATTTGATCGAATGCCATTCGGATTAAAAAATGCACCTGCAACATTTCAACGTCTAATGGATCTAGTATTAACTGGATTACAAGGCAAAGAACTATTTGTTTACATGGATGATATTGTCATTTATGCCACATCTTTAGAAGAACACGAAAGAAAATATAATGCATTAATAGAGCGACTCCGTAAGGCTAACTTGAAATTACAAATAGATAAATGCGAATTTTTAAAACCCGAAATAACATATTTGGGACACGTAATCGGGAGAGAAGGAGTAAGACCAGATCCCAGGAAACTAGACGCCGTACGGAAATTCCCTCGACCAAAAACTCCAAAAAACATTAAACAATTTCTGAGACTCGCCGGATATTATCGGCGATTCATTCCAAATTTCTCTAAATTAACCAAACCGTTAACAACTTTACTAAAAGGCGATACTCGATTTGAATGGACATCAGCCCAAGAAGAATCATTTGAAAATTTAAAACAAAGACTATGCGAGGAACCAATACTGCAATATCCTGATTTTTCTCGACCGTTTATCTTAACGACGGATGCATCAGGGATAGCTGTAGGCGGTATACTCTCACAAGAAGAAATAAACAGAGACCGACCTATCGCATACGCCTCCAGAACACTCACGGACAACGAACTGAAATATGACATCTACGAAAAGGAAGCTCTAGCTATAATATATTGCGTCAAACACTTCAGGCCATATTTATATGGAAGAAAATTCACCCTAGTCACAGATCATAAACCTTTAATGTGGTTTAAAAATGCGCAAGACGCAAATATGAGAATACTCCGTTGAAGATTAAAATTAGCAGAATATGATTATGATGTTGTTTATAAAGCTGGTAAAACCAATGTAAATGCAGATGCATTGTCAACAAATCCAGTAGGTTTTGAAGAAATAAATTGCAAAATAATAAAAGAACGAAGAACTTTAAACCCAAATAATCCCACAGATGCAGAAACAATTTCCAGAATGCTAGAAGGATCCGATAACGACGAAGAAGAAAATGAAGATGAAGATTTTAATTTAAAACTTTCAGAAGACGAAGAGGAAAATGAAGATTTTTATTTACATCTCTCAGACGATGAAGAAACCAAAGAAATAATACCCGAAGACAGTCCTGAAACTAAACATAACAATGATTTTACACCATTCACTACTGAAGAATTGAACGAACCACCCGTATTACAAACAATAAAAAAGAGGTTAATACATGACCCACCTAAACAAAAAACAATACAAACAAGAAGTCAAACAGCAAGACAAATAATAAAAGAGAATAGAAAAGGAAATCAGATTAAGGAAATTGGAAATGAACCAGATTCACCAGAAGAAAATTTTGGCATTAAAGAACAAAATGAAAATAGAAAGGAAGCAAGCGACAAAGGGGAAGAAGAAGAGGACGAGCAGGATCTTATAAACCGAAGTTTAAAATCAAGAAAGACAAAACCTAAGATCATTAGAAATGAGATAATTAAAAACAACGTTATAGATTCTCGCGAATTATTATTTTTGCGAAAAGATAATGTTGCATATTTTGTCAACATTGATGGAAAACCCTTAGACTCCGGGTCTAAAAAACTTTTCGAACGGAATGAACTTCCAAACATAGGACCCTTGGAGTTAGGAAAAGCGAAAGCAATAAGATACAAAACATATTACCACGTAATACTACCCATCAGTGAAACACAACGGGAAGGCCCCTCAGTGACTCTCAATCAAATAACAGCTGTCATACACGACTTACGAAATTTGACAGAAAATTTAAAATTGGAAACTATTAGCATTGCAAAAACCGAAATTATTAATAACGTCCCTTGGAATAATATTAAATCACAGTTACAACTAGCATTCATTAATTCCTACACCAAAATTATTATTTGCAATAGACAAATTAAATATCCACCAAAGGACTTACGACCCGTTATAATCAGTGAGATGCACTGCTTACCGACAGGAGGACATCGAGGCGTCACGAAAACATATAATAGAATAAAGCACAACTATTATTGGGAAAATTTAAAGCTAGAAGTTCAGAGATATATACAACAATGTTTGCAATGTCAATTAAAAAAATTAGTTCGAGTAAAAACTAAACAACCTATGATAATAACAGATACACCAGGATCTTCTTTCGACAAAGTAGCTATGGATATTGTCGGACCTTTACCCAAGACGGAAAGAGACAACGAATATATTCTAACCTTACAAGACCAATTGACTAAATTCTGTATAGGTATACCACTACAAAACCAAACTTCCGAAACTATTGCGGGAGCTTTTGTGGGCCGTTTTATCTGTATTTTCGGAGCACCTAAGGCCATATTAACAGATCAAGGAAGAAATTTTATTGGCAACTTAATGAAGAAAATTGCAAAATTGTTTAAAATTCGCAAATTTCGCACAACTGCTTTTCATCCTCAATCCAACGGATCTTTAGAAAGATCACATCATGCATTAGGAGAATACTTAAAACAGTACGCAAACGAACAAAAGCAATGGGATAGATGGATAAACCTTGCAATGTTTAACTATAATACTAGCGTACATGAGGCAACCAAACATACACCGTATGAATTAGTCTTTGGAAAAATAGCCAGAATTCCTTCAAATGAGCTATTACCTCCAAACGATCAGTTAGCAAATTATGATGAATATTTAATAAACCTTGTAACGCAACTTCACACTATCCAAGGGAATGCCCGTAAAAACGTGATTGAAGCAAAACATAAATCTAAGAAATATTACGACAGAAAAATTAACCCTCAAAATTTTAAACCAGGAGATCATGTATTTCTCTTGAAAGGCCCGAAACCAGGAAAATTCGGAGATCATTATACGGGACCACATGAAGTGCTGGAAATATTAAATAAAAATAATGTAAAAATTAAAATAAGGAAAAACAGCCGGATTGTACACCCTAATAGACTGCGCATTTCTCATATAAAAACCATTGATGAACAACCAAGTAAAAAGAAAAAAAATAATATATAATAAATACAAAAAATAATATATATATTAACAAAATAAAAAGGGGAAGAGAATGAACCACTAAGTAAAATTTACATCTGGAAATTTCAGATGGCTCAAGGAATCTGGAGAATGATTATATTAATCCTGATATCTGGCTTACGACCAACGTATAGAATAATAGGTTACGACTGCGGATCAGCCTCCGCGAATCTTACTACCCTATCACTGCTAAATATAGAAGAATGCGATATTCCTCGACAAAGTGTAAATTCGACCAAAACCTACATTCAATTGCTCCAAATCAACGAATTTCAATCTGTAAAAGTAATTCAATGTAAAGTGGAGATCGACCGACTAATAAAAAAATACGGAATGTTTTCTCACACCATGGACGTATTTAATGGGAAATACTCATATGTCGAAGAGATATCCCGTGAAGCATGCCAGCAAATGCACTCCTACGGGTCCTTTCGAATAGCTGACACCTATATAAGCGGAATCAAATCTAATCAGTCGACAACTCGCCCCATAACATTAGCCGGGCGTGTGAATAATGACGGTTCATGCATCGGGAATGCGTATTCCGATCCGTATGGAACATGGGCGGAAGTCATTGTATTGGGTAGCATCACAATAACACTACAAGACTATATAGCCGACGTACGAATAAACACTAATAAAGTGCAACTCAGATCCGGAATAACATGCAAACTCAGTTCCACCCATTGCACGGATATAGAAGGAGGGGACACCTTCTGGGATCCCGTACCTGCGGATACTTGTAAATTTTCAAGCTACGGAATATTATACGAAGGCTACGCAGATAAAATCATCGATAATATAAATCAACAAGCCCAAGTGGTCTATTCATTGACCACACAAAATACTATCTTTGCCTTAACTAGTAAAGGAAAATATGTCACCTGCGGATACATTCTCACACGTACGGAACATCCAAAACTAATCATTTTTGAAACAGCACCTGGCGTTGCAATCTTTAAAAAACAGACACGCGTAACAAATCTCGACATATTCACGTATATGAATTCTAAATTTGTATACGTAGAAAAACACATTCGCACACAAATAAATGAACTATATAAAAATATTTTGTTGCAACAATGCAGTTTAGAACAACAAATGTTGCAAAATGCCCTAGCGATAGCCACACAATCACCAGATATTTTCGCGTATCATCTAATGAAGGGACCTGGATACATGGCATTGCTAGCAGGAGAAGTTATTCACATAATAAAATGCGTACTTGTCGAGGTAAAAATTGCAAGAACAGAGAAATGCTACAACCAACTACCAGTATTGAGGGGAAACGAAACATATTTTCTAACCCCTCAAACTCATATTCTACTACGCCAAGGGATACAAACAGCGTGCAACGCCTTTGCTCCTGCCATGTATCTTCTAGGAGATTCCTGGTATAAACTAACACCGAGGCCAGTAGACACGTTGCCGCCAACAATCATGAAACCATTAACTAAACCTACTTGGAAATACTCAAGCCCTGGATCACTCGCCACAAGCGGTATATATACGGAAAATGATCTCGAAGAACTCAAAGATCATATAATGTTTCCGGCCGAGCGACCAGCTGTGCTCAATAGCATAGCAAGAGGCGTCATGGGAAGACCATCGCCTATTCAAGGAGGTTCTCTATCAAATTTACTAGATAAAAACGTCGTAGAAGAAATTGCTATCTCAACGTGGCAAAAATTTTGGAACAAGTTCTTAATTTTTGGCAACATTAGTGCAGGAATAATGGGCATCTATCTGGGAGTAAAAATTTTCAAATTAATACTAGACACAATAGTGCACGGTTATGCCCTGCACACAGTATACGGATAGTCTATATACCTGTTGGGAGCGATATGGGATTCCCTTACACAACTACTACTACACTTAAAGATAAAAGGACCACCACCAGTCAATAAATCTTCATCTCCAGGTTTTGACACCGAAGGACAACCTACCTACGCTGAAATAAAACAAGAACACCGAACTTACCCCCACCTCCCTACTAAAGAAACATCTAATTACACTTTACAGCTCAAAGAATAAAGGGAAAGAGGGCAAAATACCATCAAACAAAGGCATACCGCCAATACAACTACCCTCATTCTCACCCTACAAGCATATAGCAACGCCTAACTGATCATCCATCGACGCTATAATAAAAATACCCTATATTTCGACCGCTACAGAGATGGAGGTTCCTTACATCGATATGGACGTTCTCACCCGTAGCCGTCTGGACGTCACCGTGATAAGAGCCGAATCACCACTTCTCTTCTGGGTACAATTAAAAAATAGCAAAAAGGACCTCCTAGAAATGGAAGAAGAACTCCAGTTCCGGATGGAGAGAAGAGCCAAGTTCCTACATTTATTTCCGGAACATATAAAAGAAAACATGGACGTGGTGGTAAAAGACCAGAAGACTTGGCGACGGGGCTTTGTTAAAAGCATAAACGATAGTACAAGAATAGTTAAAGTAATACTCGCCGATTGGGGAAGGGCAGTATCTCGCCGCATGCCTGACATCTACCTTCTTGAGGATCGTTTTAAAGAACTACCGTGGCAAACCTTGCTATGCGGGTTAGCCCATATCACGTCCCCTAAAGGCGAAACAACATGGCCAAGAAAAACGAGAGAACTGTGCCGATTGCTCTTAGAAGGACAGGAGGGATGGATAAATATAGTATTCCCTTTAAGAAAAGGAGCGGGCTTGGTGAAGCTGCACATGAAGAACGATAACAAATTCTTTAACCATGCATACAATTTGAGAGACGTCCTCATTCGATTAGGCCACGCCGATCTTACTTCCAAGCTAACCACGGACGTTGAACCTGCAATATAAAATTAAGTTTAGAGTAAATAAGCGTATAAACTATACATACTTACATAATCACATTATTCGTATATCAAAAATAAAGTAGACATAATTTTTCTCTCTTTACATTAAAAAAAAAAAAAAAAAAAAAAAAAAAAAAAAAAAAAAACTTTTTTAGAATAAGTTAACGTATAAGGACAACGTGCACATAAGCACTTTTACATTAGAATCTTAGTATATTTATATAATATTTGCCTTATCCTTATTTTTGTTAAACTACGTTATTAATCTTATATATAATATAATCCCAACCCGTTAATACACATGTACACATTACAATAAGGACTCCGAAAAGAGCCATTTTCCTTTTTATTTACTCTTATTTTCCTTCCTTTTCGCGTTCTATTCATCGCTTGCTCGTCGAATTATAGTAAAAATACCAGTATACCATCGCCTCTTATAGACTCCTAAATTATAAGGAGAAAAATAAACTATAGGTCTCGAACCAATGGTATAACGAAAGTCATAAAATCAGAAAGGAAAATGGCCCTTTGAAAAGGGAGATAAAATTAAAAGAAAAAGAGGACGAAAGACAAAAGAAGGGATTTTAGTGGTCACCTTCTATCTTTCCTCCTTTTACAACATTAGTGGTATTAAAAAAAAAAAAAAAAAAAAAATTTTTTTTACATATATATATTTTATTAACATTTATTATAGTTATAAATAAAGATAGTTTATCTAAATAATAACTACAATTATAGAAAAGGCGCGTATAATCATAAAGAATTATACGCGAATTTTCAAAAGAAATTAAACTGAGTCTTCGAAAGGAAAGAATCAAATATAATTGCATTCTTGCAAATGTTGTGTTTTACACCCCCAACATTTGTCTAAGGCGGGGGGTGTTACGTCCTGCGGTCTTCACGATTCTTTTCTTTTGAAGAACGCAAAGCGATATCTTGAACATCAAAGGCGGATAGAGAACGAACCGAAAAGCAAAGTAACCGTAATAAATCGTGAAATCTACGAATCTCTTTCCTTTCGGAGAGTGTAAAATGATATTCAAAATATCGCAGACCCGCAGATAAGGCACGATGTGACAGGCGAGGGAAAACAATTTTTGGTGCCTATTCCTTTCAATAGAACCCTTGAGAATCAATAAAACTTTCCGAGAACCTAAACAATCCTCGCCTGACAGATCACCGGACGCGATATCTGCTTGAGTCACAACTAGAGGAGCAATAAAATATCAACCTCCCTCTATAAGAACAAATTCTCCATTGGTCGAAACCTAGGACTCTAAACAAAGCCCGAACCAATCATATTAATTTTCAAAACCAAAGGACGCCTCCAAAGCGTCATTGAAAATTTCCTTATTCGCCGGGGATATTAACAACTAATGGAGAAAGAGGAGCAAGGAGGTTTATATACGAGTAACACCGTGCGAGCGAGACACACAGGCTTTTTCTCTCAATTCTTATTCATTCTCATTCAGTCAGTCTCATCCCGTTCGCAAACTTCAATTAGTTTTATTTGAGTGTTCAACCGAAAGAATTATTAATTCTGTTAGTATTAATTTCGCAAAACGAAATCCCAGCCGTCGTCAACCACCGAGCCACCTCCAGCTGACCAAGGTTCTTCTTGATAAGTAGTAAGTCTACCTAACACATTCACACCGATACTTTGTACAATTTCCGGGAGTTTAATCAAATCATAAAAACTAGAGTCTTTGGGTTCGCCGTTGAATTCGGTAACCCAATTATTTACCTCACACCCTTTGGTCCTTCTCCTACCTTTCTCCCAGAAATCACTCCGGATTCTCCGCAACAGCGGACGACTTCGTGATTTCTATCCTGTTCTTCCGAAATCACTCCGGATTCTCCGCAACAGCGGACGACTTCGTGATTTCTATCCGCTTCTTCCGAAATCACTCCGAATTCTCCGCAACAGCGGACGACTTCGTGATTTCTACCCTCTATTCCAGAAATCACTCCGGATTCTCCGCAACAGCGGACGATTTCGTGATTTCTATCCTGTTCTTCCAAAATCACTCAGGATTCTCCGCAACAGCGGACGACTTCGTGATTTCTCCCGCTAGTAAATTAGGAAATAAAAAGAAAAGCGAATATAAAAATATACACATTGTATATGTATGTATGTATGTATATACATATATATATAGCTCCCGCGATTTGTAACAAAACCCTTTCTTTCTTTTAATCCAATTTAAACCACCCGATCTCGTAGTGGACGGACCTCAAAACCGAATATCGCGGACCGCGTTCAGGTCGTCGAGGAATCGGCGGAATCGGCGGCTGAAACAAAGAGCGGGTCGGGGTGTAGAAGACCCTACTATTATTATCAATAATATTAATTCGTTCGACACCCACACACCACACACGTCTCCCATTCCCACATCCTCGGAACTTTCCCAAATTTCTTCCCCTTCCTCCCCTAAGCTCCCCGATTTTCCTAGATCTCCATCCCCTGCTCCTTCGACAATCATCTTCGAGGAATCCCCTGTCTCTTCCCCGTCATCCTCCGAAGACTCGGAACCTACCGAAGAGATCGAAACGATCGATCTCACCGAGGAAGAGCCCAGGTTAACTTTAGACCAACTCCGAGCCTGGTTAATTGATCAGATCCCCAGGGTACGTGAAGTACCTGAGGATGGATTTACGATCGGTCCCGACCTCGTGGATCTAAAGGCTCTGGCGCAATTCTTAACAACTGCACATCCCGACGAATTCGTATATTGGTATCTTTCCGAGTCGGAATATCCTCTGCTCGTCCCCGTCCAACTCCTATTTAAAAAACTTTATCCCCCCTCTACTGTCCAACTCGAAGAAATCCAATGACCTTTCACACATACCTATACACGCCTACTCTTAAAATTAACCTTATTGCTAAATTGTAATGTCCAATCGGGGTATTAATATTAAAATAAATATATATATATATATATTCTCACACACCCTGTCCGTTATAATCCCGATTGATGACCTCCGCACTTATGTAACACCCGCGAGGTATACACACACACTCACATCGTGCACATAAGGTTTTCGTGTAGTTTAAGTATTAGATATGTAAATACCTTTTCTTCTTTTCTAATTTCATTAAAAATAATTATATTAAACTAGATTTTTGGGATGAATCTGGACTTAATTATTTAAACACAAAAAAAACAACCACTCTCATTCCTTTCCATCCTGGAAGTCGTACAGGGTCCCATCCCACGCAAAAGAGATTTAATTCTCTTGCTGAAAAGGGACCACCGAGCGAACTGCCCTTTAAATAGAGTAAGAGTCACCCTTGCGGTCGCTGACCTATTGCGGGGCCCTTCGTACGTTCGCTCGGGTCGAACAGACGCACCGTCTAGTGTCGTTCGACATCAGTATAGTCACGTTCTTTCTTCGACTCTTCCTTCTTATTGAGTCGGGACGTAACAGTACCTAAGAAATAAAATCTCATATTGTACGAATTATAAATGCCTAAATGAGGCGGACGCCGAATCTAATTAAAAAATATCAAATTTATTATCAAACAAACCCTCTCTTCTTCTCAAGATCTTCTTTCCTGTTTGCCGAATTAAACAAATTCGAAAATCTTAAACCTTAATTCAACGAGATCCAGAGTCCTCATAACCCAAATATCGACTTAACTAAACCCGATTCTAAACTTGACATAAACCTGAACATTGACTATAAGCCGAATTTTATGGAATTCGAAAATAAATATCTAGATTATAGAATCATTCCGTAAAACGATCCCCGCCGAAAGACTTATAAAATTTTCGAGCTATTTGGTCCTGAGTAACAATAAGATAGCAATAATATGTTAATTTTAAGTTAACTCAATAATTTTTGCATGTATTATATAATATCTGCGTACTAGTTGAATTTTGTTTGTTCCCGAAATAAGTATAGTAAGTAATTAACCATGCCTATGACACGATCACAAGCTTCTAACGTCCCGTCGGAAGCCGGCGACCGCTTGTCACAAGCGGAAGTCGAAATCATGGGCCGAATGACTAATGAGAGAGAGAAGAAAGAGAATAAAAATCCCGAAGAGCACGACTCTGTATTTAACCTTATACTCGAACAACTCGCTCGATTAAACGCCCTGCCTAAACAAATAGACATTTTAAATCGACGTATTGATAATATTCAAGTCTCCGATCTAACTCCTAATCAGCGAGAAAACCCCCCCTCTGATTATCAGCCTGTTGAAAACCTCGCGGGCCCAGCCCATCCCATACTACTTCCCCTATTTGTCTCAAGGATGTAATCGATTCAATTTCTAAGTACAATGGTTATAAAATGTCCGTTTTCCGTTTCAGTAAAATTTACGAACGAGCCCTTGACTTAATACTCCGTTACAAAGAACGATATTTAGTACAATTTATTATTAACAAATTACAAGGACATGCTTATACAGCCATATAAGGTTCCAAATATGAGACTGTTTTTGCATTAACAAAAAGATTAAAAGGAGTTTTCAGCCCCAATAAAACAGGGGCGCCCTGCTTTTCCACTCCGAACACCAGTCTCTGTAGTCCTGTCTCCAGATCAGATCCCTTCTTTACCACCCGTGTCGGAAGAATAAATGAAATACCTAATGGTAGCGTTGTACCCTCTATAACCCTATCATCTCCAGACCTTCTGAGAGAATGTATCTTTATGATCGACTCCGGCTTAGGTGTCAATCTTATAAAACGACATCTCATCAATCCGGAAATTACCATTAACAATAAAGTCCTTACTCTTTAAGGAATATCTTCCGAACCTATCTCTACACTAGGCTCCGTCGTTATACGCTTTCTCGACGCGCCTACATGCTTTCATGTGATTCCTGAAACCGTCTGCTTTTCTCAAGACGGAATAATAGGGAATACATTCCTTAAAACGCGCAAAGCCAGTATAGATTATAAAAATAAATGTTTATTTTACGACGACTTTAGCCTCCCCTTTTTCGAAATTTCTTATATTAATATCAAACCGCGATCTATATCCCCCTTTTATGTTCATATTATTAATTCAAAAAACAAAGATGGATACATCCCTCTTATTACTATCGCCGAAAACATTTATTTGGGAGAAGCTATAGTCTCGAATATCAATGGTAAAGCCTACTTACTTATCGTTAACGCAACCAAACGCGAATATTATATTAAGGTCCCCTCGATCGAATTACAAGAATTCGATCTCGCGGATACGTCTGGATCCACGATCCCAGACGGTGTCGTTAAATCCCTAGGGCATGAAACGATCGATGATCCTCATTTCAAGAATAAAAAATGTGAATTCAAAAATGTTACTGTAACCCGAGGACATCCAGTAATTAATAGTGATAAGAATAATTTCGGAAACGATTCAGATTAGATTGCTGCAACCCGAGGGACTGTAGCAATTCCTAACTTTTATATTAACGATGCTTTATATCCTGAAGAAATAAAAAACGACAGCATAACAAACACTATGCAATTATTACGATTAGATCATTTAAATTCCGAAAAATTAGAAAATGTCAAATCTTTAATCTCTAATAATTCTGATAGATTTCATCTCCCTGGCAAAAATCTCGGAGCTACTAATGCCACTCAACATTTTATATCCACTATCAATGAAATCCCCATCCATACTAAACAATACCGATTCCCCCTATTCATAAGGACGAGATTAACAAACAAGTCAATGAATTATTATCCAACGATATCATTGAATATTCATCTTCTCCTTACAACTCCCCCGTATGGATAGTACCCAAGAAATCCGATTCGCAAGGTAATAAAAGGTGGCGAATGGTCATCGATTACCGCAGCCTCAATGAAAAAACGATAGGAGATGCCTATCCTCTTCCTAATATAACTGATATTTTAGATCAGTTGGGATCTGCAAAATATTTTTCCGTCCTCGACTTAGCATCGGGATTCCATCAAATTCCTATGACGTCTAAAGACGCACCGAAAACCGCATTTTCCACTCCTTACGGCCATTATCAATTCAAAAGAATGCCTTTCGATTTGAAAAACGCTCCCGCGACTTTTCAAAGATTAATGGATAACGTACTTTCCGGGCTGCAAGGCAACAAATTATTTGTTTATATGGATGATATAGTCATTTATGCAAGATCTCTGAAAGAACATGAAATTAAATTTAATAAATTAATGCAAAGACTAAGAAAGGCGATTCTAAAATTACAATCCGACAAATGCGAACTCTTACGACGCGAAGTAGCATATCTCGGTCACATAATTGGAGATAACGGAGTACAACCCGATCCGAAGAAAATAGAGTCAATAGCGAAATTTCCCCTTCCGAAATCCGAAAAAAATATAAAACAATTTTTGGGTTTAGCGGGATATTATAGGCGGTTCATTCCGCAATTTTCTAAAATCGCCAAACCCTTAACCGATTTATTAAAGAAAACTAATACATTTACGTGGCAACAACGACAGACCGAATCTTTTAATATTTTGAAACAATCTTTATGTTCAAAGCCCATACTTCAATATCCTGATTTTACTAAACCTTTTATTCTAACAACCGAGGAGAAGTACTTAGCCAAGGACAAATCGGAAAAGATTTACCTATTGCCTATACATCGCGTATATTAAATAAAGCCGAACAAAATTACTCTATCATCGAAAAAGAATGCCTAGCTATTGTTTACTGTGTTAATCATTTCCGACCTTATTTATACGGAAAGAAATTCACTATTATCACTGACCACAAACCTTTAGTGTGGTTATATTCAATCAAAGATCCGTTGTCCAGATTATGGAAATGGAGAACCAAAATAGCAGAGTATGAATATAAAATTCAATATAAAAAAAGAAGTCTGAACCACAATGCAGACGCTTTATCCAGAAATCCTCCCATCTGCCTCGCTGTCCCTATCTTCACTAATAACGATACCCTTTCCGAACCCGCACCTGGTTGTTCTCGCGAAATTCCGCGTCATAATCTACAAACTACCAAAAATGACCCATTAATAGAAGACGAATATTTTAGCGGTGAAGACTAGGTCGATAACAATCAGGAAATTATAAATCAGAATGAAGGCGATTTTTTATTCGAGGAAATACTCCAACTCGAGGAGCCCCGGGAGACAGATTTAATTATCGTCACCGAAAATCGCGACAACTTATTAAAACGAAATGATACCCACGTAATTTTTATTCGACAAGACGGAACTCCCTACGATAACGGGTCCAAAGAGTACCGAGATGCCAATTTGTTGCCGGCATACGAAAATCTCGAACTTGAAAGAGTCAATATTCAAACGGTTAAAAACAAAACTTTGATATCAATTCCTATTAAATTAGACGATCGCTTCCGCTTAGAAACGGTAACTTTAAAAAATTGCATATGCTCTTTTTGACGCCGCCACGGAATTGCAATTAAATTCTTTTAGTATTAGCAAAACCAAACGTTTTGACGATATACCTTGGCGTTATATAATTAATCAAATTCAAGAATTTTTAAGAGAATTACCGATTCATATTACAGTATGCGAAAATTTGACCCGAACACCCTCCATTGAAGAACGCGAAGCATTAATTATCGAAAATCATTCCTCTGCCCACGGCGGTCACAAGGGTGTTACTAAAACTTATAATCGCATAAGACCGCATTATTATTGGAATACCATGAAAAGGGACATACAGCGTTTTATCCAAAAGTGTCGTCAATGTCAATTAAAAGAGCTGACAAGAATAAAGACTAAACAACCCATGATTATCACGGATACTCCCGAAGCCGCTTTCGATAAGGTCGCTCTCGACATCGTAGGTCCTCTTCTTATTACGCCTTCCGGAAACCAATTTATACTAACCATGCAGGATCAGCTGACTAAATATTCAATAGCTACCCCGCTGAAAGAGGCAACCTCTCTATCCATCGCAGATGCTCTCACAAAAAATTTTATATGCGTGTACGGCGCTCCTAAAACCATCCTTACAGACCAAGGAACAAATTTTCTTTCTATCTTAATACGAAATTTAGCTAGAATGTTTAACATTCAACATTTTAAAACTACTGCATATCGACCACAATCTAACGGGTCACTCGAGAGATCGCATCACGTATTAATCGAATACCTCAAAACACAGGTACAAAAAGAAAAAGAATGGGACAATCATATCAATATGTCCATGTTCTCGTATAATACCTGTGTCGACGAAGGTTGTCACATCCGGCCTTATAAATTTTTTCGTTTCTTAATAAATAAAACTAAAGTTCATCAAAGGCTGTTTGAAAAGCGCGCCAATGCCGGCCATGACTCCTAACTCCGCCTAGCAACTAAGCGCGGCGCTCCGTAGCGCCTCGGGATCTCCCACTATGGCGAGACCCCCTACTCCAGAGAGTACCCTCTCTCTCGGCCGCCGCAGGCCCGAGCCGCCGAAACGAAGGACCTCAGAGCAGTCCTGAATTTTGTCAGTTCGCGTGACTCCAAGCAATACACTTGCTCTTCTAAATCTAACTCTAATCTTAAATCTACCTTAAATCTAACTCTAAGTATAAGTTCTACATCTAATTTTAATTCTAACTCTAAAATCCTAAGTTCGAATCTTATTCTAAATATACCTTGTATTATTTTATAATAAACCAGTGTGTTCTTGTGAAATAAGTGTTTAACATACTTCTCTACAAAATCCATTCTTTCAATAAAACGCGCTAGTAACAAAAATCTGCAACACGGCATTGTATTTCGAATTCGGAACAATTCAAACTGTGCTTGGAGCGGACAGCCGCTCATCACAGCCCGAATTAACATCCTCTTTACACGCTAAAATAAAGAACCGATAGTGAGGTCCGCCGCACATCGATCTTTTTTATTGAAGCAATTGATCAGAGAATGTCTCCGATTCGAGTCCACCATGCTTAAAACGCAATGCGCGGGAAGGAAAAATCAATTACGCAAACTAAATCGTATTTATCGGGAATCTGTGACCGAACAGTTTTCTTGGTTTCTTGGCGTAGAGTACCAGGCCGATCCTGAGTACGAGAAGATTTTTAACATTAAAAACAATATAAACAATGATAACAACGACGAGTTCCTGCCGTGGAACTTAGTACCAATAACTTTCCTGCAACGACGCCTGCCGCCACTAAACATCCCGGAAGACGACCATCGCCGCACTCACTATCTGCAGAAGCAAGCCGATGCCATCAGGGAGACATTGTTGAAGGTAAGTGAGATTCACGTTGATTTGAGAAATCGCGCTTGTTAAATAAAATCAGAGACGCTACCGCCACGTGGAGAGAATATTCGAGAAAATCTCCCACGCATTCTTTTTCCTTCGAGCGTTTACTACGGAAGTAAAGAAAAAAGGGTCAGTCGTAAAACTAGAAAAAAAGGTCAGTCGTAAAACTAGAAAAAAAGGGTCAGTCGTAAAACTAGAAAAAAGGTTAGTCGTAAAACTAGGAAAAAGGGTCAGTCGTAAAACTAGGAAAAAGGGTCAGTCGTAAAGCTAGAAAAAGGGTCAGTCATAAAATAGGGTCGACCACCACGTGCGCTGCAACCCTTCGCTTTGTAATACGAAACACAGAAGAATAAAATATTCCGATTTTCCTAAAATCTAAAATAATAACAGCGCGATTCTTTTTACGACTAGATAGTTTAAATAAACGACAACTAACTCAAGGGTTCTCACGTGCCGATGTGCCCGTTTCTGCCTAGAGATATAACCCTTCCTCCAGAGGTTACCTCTGTAACACCACTTTTACCCTTATTCTATTGTCAAGTCGGTGTCGGATACATTCACTTCGAGACCAAGGCTGCTCTCTGCCTTTCGTGTTACGCCGATTTACCTAGAATTTTGAAATTACTCTGGGCAAGGATTCGGAAGCATAGCTTAATTTTAGGCGGAATACCCGTCGGAATAAATTGTGGGGTTTGCAACAATCGGCTTACCCTTACACGAGCCGGCGATTTGTGCGAGGCATGCCAATTTAAAGACGAAGATTACTTACGCGACCCAAACAGTGTCTCGCCGAGAGCGGTCGACGAAGCTATCTTCATAACAGTAGAGTCACAGATAGGTTCTACATCATAATTCGACCACCTCGCTTCCAGCACGAATATCCTCAGATCGCGGGTATCCCCGGGGAGAATCGCATAGATTCGCGTACCCGTAATAGCGATCGTGTCTCGTGGAAAAAGCTGAGCTCTGCATTCATATTTTCGCAGCCGCGACCCCACGAGACGTAACAAAATTTGATGACAGCGGTGGGATACGAGTTAATATTCGCGATGGAAACGCGAGGAAAGGTAAGTACGAAAAAACTTACCGAGGTAGAGATAGACGAACTTCGCACTCAACTGCACGTCAAGGAAGCACGGTTACGCGAACAGTCCGAAATGCTTCAACAACAAAAGGAGGCGTTCAAACGTGAAAAACGGGCTTCGGAAAAAGACCTCGAAATCATTCGCAGTAATCTTGTGAGTAAAGAAACGGAGGTAGAAAAACGTTTAAATTCTATCACCATGGGAGAAACCGAAAAACCCGACCTAAGTACTCATATGCTCCAAGAAATTGAGCGGCTCCGCCAGGAAATAAATTCAATGCGCGGGAATAATACGATACCTACGCAATATATCCCTAACACCACGGGACGCTTTTTCGACGAACAAGCGTCTCCCGAATTCCAACACGGAACCAATTACGATAGCCCAAGGGTGTTTTTCAGGGAGGCACTCGAGACTATCCCGCCATTCGACGGTCGAAATATCCCACTTTCCCAATTTATACGAGCGTGTAGACGCGCTAAGGAAATATTCCCGCCATCGTCCGAACGAAACTTGACTCGCTTACTCCTTACTAAATTACGCGGGCGAGCTATATGCGCCGTAGAAGACGAGGATTGCAAAACAATAACTCAACTCGCCGACCTTTTGAATGGAGCCTTCGGATCCCCGAAAACCATCGACCAATATCGCGGAGAGTTAAGCACAATCTATCTTAAACCGAACGAGCATATTCTCGATTTTATCAGCCGCGTAAAGGATTTACGGTCATCCATAATGGACGCGGAACGCCGAGCGCAGGGAATACTATCCGTCGGATCAACAAACGAAATCGACGCCCTGACAGCGCGATCCTTCTGCGAGGGTTTACCCCTTGCCTATAGAATACAACTAAGACAGGAACATTATCGCGACCCGTTCTTAGCTTTTTCACATGTCAAGATCCTCGCGAAAAGATCGGAGTTAGACAACAAAAGGTTCGAAACATCGCGCCGTCCACACAAACGTAACGCACATTTGAACAAAAAACCTTTGGCTCACTCAACGCCAATAAAAATAAACACGAAGCGGTCCCCTAACAATAAATGGACTCGAGCCGAATACACGCCGCGCATCGAACAACCGCGGTACAATAACGCGTCATTTCCAAGAGCCTATAACAATACGCAGTCACAAAGACCGACAAAAACCTACAGAGTGGAAGACGCCAACCGAGGACGCCCCGAGAACACTAAACACGAGCAAGTCAGTAATAACAAATATTGTCGGTACTGTAAGAACCCGGGACACGAAATAGAAGAGTGCCGGAAAAGACAGTACAACAACTCTCGCCAGGTACAGGGAAACTTCCCTCACCCCTCGAGGCCCAGGGACGAGGCTCGAGCGGGAACGTCTCGGGAAACAGATCGTCCAATACGACTAATAAACACGGAACAAGCCCCGGAAAAACCAGAATCGCCATGCTAACACCCAACGATTTTTCGCACGCGCCCACCGTTTCCATTGCCGCGGACGGTTTAGCACGCAACACGAATTTCATGATAGATACTGGCGCGGCACCCAACTTGGTTAAACAAGGCCAACTAAGCCCCGATTGCGTTATCGATAAAAGCATAACTATTTTCCTTAGCGGAATTACAAGCGATAAAATCGAAACGCTCGGAGCGACAAGTATAAAATACCTCGGTCACAGGATCGACCTCTACTTAGTCCCAGACGACTTTCCAATTTCCCAAGGCGGAATCCTAGGATTCGAATTCTTACGCGACGCGTCTAAGATAGATTATTCCAAGCGCTGCATCGTGTGGCAGCAAACGCAAATCCCTTTTAACGATGCTCAAACGGTAAAAATCCCGGCTAGATCGCGGGCCACCGTTTCGCTCCAAGTCAGCAATCCCGAGGTCAGCATAGGATATATTCCGCGAATTCATGTGAACGAAGACATCTACTTAGGAGATGCCATCGTCACTAATCGTAACGGCACAGTATATATGAAAGCCGTTAACATAAGCGACAAGGACCACGAATTTTACTTACCTAGAGTAAAATTGCAAGAGATCGAGAAAATTTCCAAATCTTGTCCACAAAACCTCGAGAATCCTTTATCCTATCCCAAGGTCGTAAAAGCACCCCTCATAACCCGAAATTCCGATGTACGGGTCACATAAACACTGAAAACGGTCCCTTAACCCTAGGGCATCTGGGGACCGACCTCATAAAACCACAACACGTTGCAGCATTGACCCAACTAAACATACAATCCCGTCCCGAAGAAATAAAAACACTGTTGCGACTCGAGCACTTAAATGCGGAGGAGACTAAACACGTACATAACCTCATAAATATCTACAACGACCTGTTTCGTCTCCCTACCGATAAATTACACTCCACAGACGTCACTACACACACAATCCCGACAACCGATGAATTAGCGGTCCACACGAAACAGTACCGATTTCCGCCGATGCACAAGGAGGAAATTAGTAAACAAGTACAAGAACTCATCGAGAACGATGTTATTCAACCATCTACTTCGCCATACAACTCCCCCTTGTGGATCGTGCCCAAGAAACCGGACTCAAAAGGTAACAAGCGCTGGCGCATGGTAATAGATTACCGGGCGCTGAATGAAAAAACGATCGGGGATGCGTATCCTCTACCGAACATAGTAGAAATCCTCGACCAGTTAGGAAGCGCAAAGTACTTTAGCGTATTCGATTTAGCATCGGGTTTCCACCAAATTAAAATGGACAAGGCACATGCCCATAAAACAGCGTTCTCCACGCCATACGGGCACTATGAATTTAAGAGAATGCCATTCGGGCTTAAAAATGCCCCCGCGACATTCCAAAGACTCATGGACCAGGTGCTTACCGAACTTCAAGGCGTCGAACTGTTTGTATACCTCGACGATATTGTATTATACTCCAGCTCACTGCGAGAGCACGAAATAAAATTTCATAAATTGGCGGAACGACTTAGAAAGGGAGGACTGCGGCTCCAGCCCGATAAGTGCAAGTTCCTCCGAAAAAAAGTCACGTACCTGGGGCATGTTATAAGCGAAACTGGAGTAAAACCCGATCCTAAAAAGATAATCGCGGTTCAGAATTTTCCTCGCCCTAAGGACCCGAAGAATATCAAGCAATTTCTCGGGCTAGCGGGATATTACCGGAGGTTTATACCAAATTTCTCAAAGATAGCGCGTCCGCTCACCGATCTGCTAAAAAGGGACGAAACCTTTGTTTGGCACGAGGAACAGGAGACAGCCTTCACGCACCTCCGCGACGCATTGTGCAAGGAACCGATACTACAGTATTCGGACTTTACGAAACCTTTTGTTATAACTACCGACGCGTCCGGATATGCAATAGGCGGTGTTTTGAGCCAAGGGCCGATCGGAAAAGACCTTCCTATAGCTTATACCTCCAGGCTATTAAATAAGGCCGAGCGAAACTACTCAACAATAGAAAAAGAACTATTAGCGATAGTTTATAGCGTAAATTTCTTTAGGCCTTACATATACGGTAAAAAGTTCCAATTGGTTACGGATCACAAACCTTTGGTGTGGCTACATTTGGTAAAAGACCCATCTTCAAGCCTTGTCCGATGGCGTCTAAAATTATTGGAATACGAATACAAAGTATTATACAAAGCCGGAAAAATAAACGCCAATGCAGACGCCCTTTCGCGAAACTCCACTCCAGATCCTTTACCTGAAATCAGACGAGTCCTTCCCCTCTTGCAAGTACAAAGCCTGTCAGACTCCAACGAATCCTTATTTACCGCCAATAGAAAACGAAGCGCAAAATCCCCGCAAATCGCAGGTAAAAAGGACCGCGGTGAACAGAGCCCCCCTCCTATCCCCGATAACCGGAAATCGGAGGAAACACACTCGCCCCCTAGTTCCAGCGAGAACAGCGACTCGGAGAACGAAACCGATAGCAACTCCAGTTCCAGTAGCGAGGAGTTATTCGAAAACGTAAACAGTCCTTTCATTCCACAGGCCCCCGTGAGGCCCCGCGTGATAAATATCCCGGACAATTTCGCGACCCGGAAGGATAATCTCGTTATCTTTATAACGCAGCAAGGAATGCCGATCGACAAAGGAGCCCAATTATTGCAAACAGCGAACTCCTTGCCAATGACCAGAGATGCAGCTTTGGGCAGGGCAAGGGTTAATCGCGAGGGCGCCCGACGCATAATCTCACTTGTGGTAAAGGAGAAGATCTCCGGCGTTACCGAAAAGGAGATAATAAAAGAAGCAATACACTCGCTACTAGATGTTATCCGAGAATTGGGCTTGAAATCGATCTCGATCAGTAAAAGCAATGTCGATAATGTAGAATGGAACGCGATATATAACCTTTTGATTAAGAAATTAGACGAAACCGATATAAAAATATTCATTTGTACAAACGACATAACAGTCCCCGAGAAGGACCAAAGGGAACAAATCCTCGCCGAAAATCATTGTTCCGCGGTAGCAGGACACAAGGGCATTACCAAAACCTATAATAGGATAAAAAAACGCTACACTTGGAGCGGTATGAAAACCGATGTTCAAAACTTTGTCAAAAACTGCCGCGCGTGTCAATTGAAGAAACTGGTTCGCGTAAAAACTAAGCAACCAATGATCCTAACCGACACCCCCGACTCGGTTTTCGAAAAAGTTTCGATAGACATAATGGGTCCCCTTCCAACCACGAAACAAGACAACTCCTACATCCTAACTATACAAGATTTGCTAACCAAATATTCCCTTGCGATTCCCCTCCAACAAGCAGGAGCGATACAGGTAGCAGAAGCGTTTACTAACGATCTTATTTGCACATTCGGCGCACCAAAGGCGATCCTCACCGACCAGGGATCACATTTCATAAATAGCCTTATGAGAACAGTAGCCCGAAAATTTAAAATTAAACAATATAAGACCACAGCGTATACACCGCAAGCGAACGGATCGGTAGAACGTTCACACCAAGTACTTTGGGAATATTTGAAGCAATTTGTCGATAAAAATAGTGAATAGGATCAGATTCTAAAATTGGCATTGTTACAACCAGCCCCTCTCCCATCTATATTTTTCCCAACGTATTGCTTGTTCGCTTTAGTATAAGTTCAATCCCGGCGTGTTGCCTAAAGAAATAAGTAGACACTAGACACTAGACATTAGACACTAGACGCTAGACACTAGACGCTAGACACTAGACGCTAGACACCAGATACTAGACACTAGATACTAGACATTAGACACTAGACATTAGACACTAAACGCTAGACACTAGACACTAGATACTAGACACTAGATACTAGACATTAGACACTAGACACTAGATACTAGACACTAGACATTAGACACTAGACATTAGACACTAGATGCAATTCAAGATGGCCGACATTAGTGGACAACACCACCAGGCGGCGCGACGGTGAACATAGAAAGGAACGACACCCACCATCTAGACGCATCCGATGACGAAAAACAAACGAGTCACTTCTAGTTCCGGCGTCGACGTGTGAACACCGATTCCCGCGTAATTCCGCATCAACCTAAGTGACGCTGTTCCGATGCGTGCTAAATACAACCGAATCCCTAACGTCTCGACTAGAAAACGACGACTTGTAACCGGGCGACGTAGATAATTCAAACATTATTCATCGATTCTTGTTTTGCTACATTTTAGAAACATAAGCTCGTTAACCATAATCGCCGCCTTACGGCCTCCATGCGCCTTGTGTTAAACGTGAAATAAATTGTTACGAACATAAGTAAATCGTGAAGTGGCTACGTTCATTCGACAACCTGCCCTCGCGCAAACTCCTTCTCCTCGTGAACGACCTGTTTCTCCGACACGGAAATCATCACAAAGGATCTCGAGCGCGTGGCCACAGGACAGCGCACTGCCCATATTACAACAGGGCTAGCGGAAACACTGGACAAGGACTAACGAGGGGACGCAGCATCACGGTAAGTGATTTGTACAACAGTACGTGCTCGCGAATACGCGTGGTCGGCACCCACGCCGCCGCCATACCATATTCGCGCGTCTTCTTTAACACGTGGTCGGCAACCCACGCCGCCGCCATATTTGCGCGTCTTCTTCAACACGCGGTCGACGACCCACGCCACCGCCATACTTGCGCGCTTCATTCGAACACGTGGTCGGCAACCCACGCCGTCGCCATATTTGCACGTCTTCCTTAACACGCGGTCGACGACCCACGCCACCGCCATATTTGCGCGCTTTATTCGAATACGTGGTCGGCAACCCACGCCGCCGTCATATTTGCACGTCTTCCTTAACACGCGGTCGACGACCCACGCCACCGCCATACTTGCGCGCCTTATTCGAACACGTGGCCGGCAACCCACGCCGTCGCCATACTTGCGAGCCCCTTTTCCGAACACGCGGTCAACAACCCACGCCGCCGCCATATTTGCGCGTCTTCCCCAACACGCGGTCGATGACCCACGCCGCCGCCACACTTGCGCGCCTCCGCACACACACTCATTGCTCTGCGATACGTCTATAGATATTACCAACCGCCCATCATAATTGACGACGACATATATATATATCTGGCTACCCACATATACCTTCTATATATCCGCACCGGTGGTCCGCGTATAGCACTTCGGGAGTCAACCGCCAACAGTTACCCGAACCACCCCGCGATGCTGGAATAATGTGCCCCCGAATTCCTAACCCTAATCCACGTCTTGGATCCCCATCTTTGTCCTATGCCGAGTGGGTAGCGTCCGCTCGTTGCACCATAGCTATATTCCGTAGACACCTCACTACGCGTACAATCATCTGCGATCGTTGTTTCACCGACCTGGAATCTCCGCAACGGAATTTATACGAGCGCCTAGTACGCCACTATATCACCATAGGAGACGATTCGCGTTTCGAGGAGTGCACCTCCTGTACCCGAGTTTTAGTAGGAACTGTCGCTGTGCGTGACTCTACCTGTGGAGCCTGCCCCGGAGCCTTGAGTAACTTCCTCTCTTACCTTGGCCGTCACGAAGAAACCCCTTATAACGATCCAGAACCGACCTTCGTTATAATTCGAGAATTTCGGGTCTAGATCTCCGTTAAAATTTTCCAGCACCCGCGGTCCTCGGGGATTACGTGGGTAGTTTCGGTACCCAACGCCCCTGGGACGTAACAGCATCCTTTTCATATAACACGAGCGTACACGAGGGTACAAAATACACTCCGTACGAACTCATTTTTGGGAAAACCGCGCGGGTTTTATCGAGTGACCCAGATATCGAAAGCATGGCCAACGAAAGCTATACGCAATACCTAACCTCACTATTCAACAGATTGCGCGATTCCCAAGCAGCCGCGCGCGAAAACTTAAATAATGCTAAGAATAGAAGTAAGAAATACTACGATAAGAAAATCAATACACGTAAATTTAAGACTAACAATAACGTTTACTTACTTAAGGAACCTAACAAAGGGAAATTAGGAGACCAATATGCAGGTCCCTATAGGATAATAAAGATACTAGGGAAAAATAATGTTAAGTTAGCTATAAGCAATAGTAAGACTAAAACTGTACATATGGACAAGTTAAAGCCCTCACCACATCAAGCCCCCACCCCTGAAGACCCCCACTCCGAAGACAAATATATCTCGGACGCCCCAACGGAGGACGGGCCAGTAATCAGCCAACCACGTTAAGATGAAGACTCTTGCAATCGTTCTGGGCCTAGCCTTCCTAGCTCCACCATCCAATGGACTAATTGGATACGACTGCGGAGGACGGGGCCTGAACATCACAACACTCTCCCTCCTAGATATCGAAGAGTGTAAAACCAACAGCATCGAACCTAAGAAAGAGGAAGTCTACATACAATTGCTCCAACTTAGCGAATTTGTGCATACTCCTGCCTATCAATGTAAAATCGAGATAGACCGGACTATATTTTACTGCGGTATGCATTCTCATATAGCAGCAGTGCAGAACGGAAGACAAGAATACATCCACGAGATATCGGCGGACGCATGCCGAAAATTGCATGAAACAGGCACCATATCCCTGGGAGTTAACCAACACCTTACTGGCATCAAGCCTAATGCAACGAATCTAAGGGCAATAACACTCGCGGGATCAATCAAGACGGACGGAAAATGCAGCGGCACCCAGTTCAGCGATGCGTACGGCTCATGGGACGACGTGATCG
This sequence comes from Nylanderia fulva, assembly GCF_048542155.1. Classification (NCBI taxonomy): domain Eukaryota; kingdom Metazoa; phylum Arthropoda; class Insecta; order Hymenoptera; family Formicidae; genus Nylanderia; species Nylanderia fulva. The sequence continues at coordinate 714,287 of NW_028190710.1, read as the reverse complement.
TGCAAGCTTCAGTATAAATCATAATACAACAGTTAGAGCTGCCCGTTGGATACAATAATAACGAAGTAATACTCTCATCCGGCACTCACTGTCCCGTAATGGCAGGCGAATGTATTGATGCAGACGGCGCCTCCACCTTCTGGACAATCTTACCAATCGATAATTGCCACTTTGGACGCTACGATGTCCTCTATGAAGGAATAGCATACCGATTGTCGCCCAACACCTTCCAAGAGGAAGCGCCAACGATCTATACAGTCACAGCGCGCGACACAACATTTGCATTAGCAAGAACAACAGAGACCAACGTATGCGGATACAACCTTTGGCAAACAGAGCACCTTAAGCTGTGTATCCTCGAAACGCGGCCCGAACGAACATTCAAAAGCCGTTCCAAGGTCCGAATCGATAACCTCGACATCTTTACTTACGTAAACTCAAAATTCATATACGTCGAGAAACATTTGAAAACCCAGCTGACCCAGCTATACAAAGACATCATGGAACAAAAATGTGCATTAGAAAGATAGATTCTTCTCAACGCACTTTCCCTAGCGAGCATAGCACCTGACGAAATGGCACACCGAATAATGAAGTCTCCAGGTTATACCGCCATAATCGCAGGTGAAGTTATACATCTCATCAAATGTATACCTGTCGAATGCCGACTACGATCCGCCGAGGAGTGTTACAACGAACTCCCCGTTATTCATCAAAATCAGTCACTTTTCTTGTTACCAAGATCGAAGATACTCACTAAAGCCGGAACATTGAGGGATTGTAACAAACTATTACCAACCCTATACCAAATACACAACACCTGGTATAGATTAACATCAAAACCAGTGGAGTCAATGGCGCCACCTACTATTCGGCCTCTAACCAAACCCTTATGAAAGTACGTAAGCCCAGACTCACTCGCTTCCAGTGGTATCTACACGAACGAGGACCTTGACCGTCTTCGCGACCATATCATGTTCCCCGTGGAAAAACCTTCCATGCTTCACACGATCGCCAGGGGAGCAATGGGACAAGGAATCCCTACAGGCAGTTTCTCCCTACTGAACCTATTAGATGAGAAATCACTCGACCGAATAGCGGAAAACACCGGAGCTAGGCTATGGAAAGGATTTATAAGCTTTGGATCCGCTAGCGCCGGAGTACTCGGCATCTTCGTCACCGTACGGTTTATTAAACTAATCATCGACACTCTGATTCACGGGTACGCACTCCACTCGGTGTACGGATGGAGCTTACACCTACTCGGAGCCATCTGGACCTCGGTGACCAACGTCCTTCTACATCTTGGCAGACCAGCAGACGGAGAACAAGACAACGGACGAGAACTGTTACACCTAAAACCCCCTTCATCGAAGGAAGAACAAACACCCCTAACCCTGCCCACGCAACAAACGCTTTCGACTAGTGAAACAGACAATGGTGACGTGTGTGTAAAAACTCATTCTACGAGTGTTCCCCCGATGAAAGACTACGGCGAACTAAATAAGTATCTACATAACCAATGCTAAGTTAAGAATCTAATTTGTAGCGCATAGAAAACTAAGTCCAAAATGCTGGAACATTAAATTCCAACATTTTGATTTTAAGGGGGGAGGTGTCACATCCGGCCTTATAAATTTTTTCGTTTCTTAATAAATAAAACTAAAGTTCATTAAAAGCTGTTTGAAAAGCGCGCCAATGCCGGCCATGACTCCTAACTCCGCCTAGCAACTAAGCGCGGCGCTCCGTAGCGCCTCGAGATCTCCCACCATGGCGAGACCCCCTACTCCAGAGAGTACCCTCTCTCTCGGCCGCCGCAGGCCCGAGCCGCCGAAACGAAGGGCCTCAGAGCAGTCCTGAATTTTGTCAGTTCGCGTGACTCCAAGCAATACACTTGCTCTTCTAAATCTAATTCTAATCTTAAATCTACCTTAAATCTAACTCTAAGTATAAGTTCTACATCTAATTTTAATTCTAACTCTAAAATCCTAAGTTCGAATCTTATTCTAAATATACCTTGTATTATTTTATAATAAACCAGTGTGTTCTTGTGAAATAAGTGTTTAACATACTTCTCTACAAAATCCATTCTTTCAATAAAACGCGCTAGTAACAAAAATCTGCAACACGGCATTGCATTTCGAATTCGGAACAATTCAAACTGTGCTTGGAGCGGACAGCCGCTCATCACAGCCCGAATTAACATCCTCTTTACACGCTAAAATAAAGAACCGATAGTGAGGTCCGCCGCACATCGATCTTTTTTATTGAAGCGATTGATCAGAGAATGTCTCCGGTTCGAGTCCACCATGCCTAAAACGCAATGCGCGGGAAGGAAAAATCAATTACGCAAACTAAATCGTATTTATCGGGAATCTGTGACCGAACAGTTTTCTTGGTTTCTTGGCGTAGAGTACCAGGCCGATCCTGAGTACGAGAAGATTTTTAACATTAAAAACAATATAAACAATGATAACAACGACGAGTTCCTGCCGTGGAACTTAGTACCAATAACTTTCCTGCAACGACGCCTGCCGCCACTAAACATCCCGGAAGACGACCCTCGCCGCACTCACTATCTGCAGAAGCGAGCCGACGCCATCAGGGAGACATTGTTGAAGGTAAGTGAGATTCACGTTGATTTGAGAAATCGCGCTTGTTAAATAAAATCAGAGACGCTACCGCCACGTGGAGAGAATATTCGAGAAAATCTCGCACGCATTCTTTTTCCTTCGAGCGTTTACTACGGAAGTAAAGAAAAAAGGGTCAGTCGTAAAACTAGAAAAAAAGGTCAGTCGTAAAACTAGAAAAAAAGGGTCAGTCGTAAAACTAGAAAAAAGGTTAGTCGTAAAACTAGGAAAAAGGGTCAGTCGTAAAACTAGGAAAAAGGGTCAGTCGTAAAGCTAGAAAAAGGGTCAGTCATAAAATAGGGTCGACCACCACGTGCGCTGCAACCCTTCGCTTTGTAATACGAAACACAGAAGAATAAAATATTCCGATTTTCCTAAAATCTAAAATAATAACAGCGCGATTCTTTTTACGACTAGATAGTTTAAATAAACGACAACTAACTCAAGGGTTCTCACGTGCCGATGTGCCCGTTTCTGCCTAGAGGTATAACCCCTCCTCCAGAGGTTACCTTTGTAACACCACTTTTACCCTTATTCTATTGTCAAGTCGGTGTCGGATACATTCACTTCGAGACCAAGGCTGCTCTCTGTCTTTCGTGTTACGCCGATTTACCTAGAATTTTGAAATTACTCTGGGTAAGGATTCGGAAGCATAGCTTAATTTTAGGCGGAATACCCGTCGGAATAAATTGTGGGGTTTGCAACAATCGGCTTACCCTCACACGAGCCGGCGATTTGTGCGAGGCATGCCAATTTAAATACGAAGATTACTTACGCGACCCAAACAGTGTCTCGCCGAGAGCGGTCGACGAAGCTATCTTCATAACAGTAGAGTCACAGATAGGTTCTACATCATAATTCGACCACCTCGCTTCCAGCACGAATATCCTCAGATCGCGGGTATCCCCGGGGAGAATCGCATAGATTCGCGTACTTGTAATAGCGATCGTGTCTCGTGGAAAAAGCCGAGCTCTGCATTCATATTTTCGCAGCCGCGACCCCACAAGACGTAACAAGGTACAAATTATTCACCTTTCCAATTGATATTTGGTCGAATAGCCCGATTACCCTTTGCTCATCCCTTCTTGGAAGGAGGCTTGGAAATTACTTATCAAAATTATTTAACTGACCTGTTTAATAAAATTCGCGACACTCAAGAAGACGCGCGACGAAACCTTATAATTTCAAAGGAACGAAGTAAAACGATATTACGATCGAAGAATTAACGAACGAGAATTTCAAGTAGGATCCTAAGTATTTTATTGAAGGAACCGGCGAAAGGAAAATTCGCCGATCAATACACCGGTCCTCATGAAATCTTAGAAATTTTACCACAAAATAATGTTAAAATTTTTGTAAAAAATAAACCCAGAATCGTGCATGTAAACAAATTGAAAATCGCCTACGTTGAGCCAGGATGATATTAATATTTACTATATTTGGTTACAGATGTGTTGGTATTGCCAACGTATTATTATTCCAGAACAAAGGACATGGCTACCTTCCTTAGCATCTTATTACCACCTGCGGTTTACCTATTGCTGTAAGGTTCTGGGATATCGCAAGATTGCCGAAGACGATCCTATCGTTTGCCGGGAATGTTACAATAAACTCCCCGATAACTGTTATAAAAGACGCTTTAATCTTATTCGGTTTCATTTCATTTCCGACGGAACGATTCGACCAAGCATTTCGTGCACCATCTGTTTCGAATCTATGATAACATTCAGAACATTATACGAATGTAATATTTGCCAACGAACACACTTACATTTCCTGAGCACTATAGAAAAAATTGGACAAAATCTCGAAAGTCTTGGGAACCCAATAATTTTATACGTTGACGGAGATGCTTTAATTTGACAAATTTACACTCACATATATATATATATACGTGTGTATATTAAAATGTGCATCCCGACGAATTTCGTATACAAACCTTATCTTCTATTAGTTACCTTCCCAAATATATATAGCGTTAAATGCGTAATAATTATCAGCTTTATGTCCGAAATAACGATAACTGATAAAATTTGCATTAATTGTTTCGAACGTGATAAGCCGCCTAATTTTAGACTATTAATAGGCCACGGACTTATATACGGGCCCACACGGCCATCTAGGTGCTTAATATGCAGAACTCCGGTGACTACATTAATCAATTCAATTTTGAATTGCGACGCCTGTTTCTGCGCCTATGTTCAATTTATGAGGATTTTTAGGGAGTACTATACTAACGAAATCGCCCATTTGATATTAGATGTTGATGTTCCCAACGTGGTATTACTTTCAATATATGACCCTACGACCGGAGCGGAAATTAGGGTCGGTCCTCCCTTTGATAGGCTGCTATAAAATTTCATTAATCTCTTATTGTACTCATCTTATATATTAATACCTTATTCAATCACTCCACTCTCCACACTATGTATAACGTTAATTATAAGAGCTCCAGTCCGTTCCCTACGGCAAATAACCTACGAGTTGACCAATCGCTTAAATCTTTTCTACTTAAGACCAAAGGGCGACCAAAAACTATTTTATAAATCTAGTAATAAGGAATAAAAATTAACAAAAAAAAATTATAATATATATATATTTTTTTTATAAAAATATATATACGCAAGTATACCTTTTCTCTCATAATTGTAATACGCACACGATCATATCTTATCATCTAACCGTCATTGTTAAGCAAAATGTCACAAACTAATCGTAACATCTCTACATATCATGTAAAAACAAAAAAATAACCATGATGAAAACCTGAAAATGCATGAATTAACTCTTTTGTTTCATTATTTGAATATACATTTCCAAAACCCCACTCAATACCCGCTCATCTTCTCCCTCTCCGCGTAAGCACGCCTTACTACGCCTCTAACCCTCACATCCGCCATTTTCTCGACTCCCCAGCGTGACACTTACGCCTTCGTTATACATCGCCATCTTTCCTCCCTCTTCCCTTTTCCTTCCCTTCTCTTTCTCTTCCTCTCCCCCCCCCCCCACAAACCAATATCTGTACCCCAGCATGTACCTCCGCTAACGCACGACCCTCATTAATTTTTGTTAAAATTGATCTAACTACTCTATAAAATTTTCAGTATTTTACGTGTCAATTCATTTTTGAATTAGATAATCAAGTTGTGAGGCATACACTCTGATTTAGAAATTTAACATCTATGCAACGCTTATGTTATAAGTTCTGATGAATTTCTTATATACATATTATATAGTTACTTAAGATAAACAAATCGTTTTGCAACTAAGGATATTTTTACTATTGATGTATTCTTATTATTACTATTAGTCAGGGTACATATATTGCTTCGTTAACTAAATTAACAATAACCATAAAATATAAGTACAATCTTTCTCTTAACATTATTTCTCATAACAATCCTCTTGTAATCGATAATTATTAATGATTAATATAACTAATTTTTAATATACTAATAAACAAATCAAACTCGACAACCTAGATCGTAGAATACATATTTATAGATATAACCAACCGTGGATTCCCACGCACATATCTATACATACATATGTTTTAGAAATTTACGAGGGAAAGGACCGAACTTTATTATGACGAAAGGTGATGACCATTTCCACTTAATGCCGCTTCCGATCTCATTCACCCCACCTAAATATGCCTTTCTTCTCACTTCTCGCGCTCTCTCTCATATATCATACCTTTTTTTGCAATCGTTAATATGCTACTCATACAGATAAAATTCGGATAAGTTAATGGTAATAAATAATAAAAAAACGAAACTATACTGAGCATGCAAAAAAGAAAGTAATAAAGAGAGGGAAAGGAAACTCTTCCCACGTATAAATCGTAGACCTCCCCCGATACCCAGAAGCATTTCGGTTACGACTAAATATTACGAGCTTCTAAACCACGGGAAGCCTCAAGTTTTCATGTCTTGTTTCAATTTTCCCCTTAAAAATTCACCGTTAATTGTAATATTACTAACAATTAACTATCCTCCAAACAATGCCTTCGAAAATATTAAATATATATATACAATTATATATTATTATCATTAAAACTCCGTGGATAAGATTTTTTTCGGCACGCTTTACTCTAAAACTGTCATATGGAAAACTAAAATATGTCTTTTCTCTACTCCCAATACTACAAAATACTACTAACCGAAAGAACATCGTAACGTACACACGTGCGCGACGTAAGGTTCGAAGGGAGAAAGGAGAAAGGAGAAGGAGTCAAGTGACATCGGAATTCCAACGTAAAACTCTGCATAGGCTCAGACAATAGCCCGAGTCACGTATGCACAAGATCCCCTTCTGTATATCAAAAAAACTACCCCCATTGCCTAAACCTTTTATCCCCTTCCGACTGCGACTTTTTTCTTCCTAACTCCTCACCTCTTTACGATACTAATTACAAACAACCCTAGGTTGTCAGTGCCTTCTTTAGCGTTTAAAGTATTATCAACCATATAGACATATAGATAAAACATTTCCCCTACGTTGTATAAATTATCAGATGACTTAGCTTATCCTATGTTTAGTTAAGGTGTGAAAACTGTCACGTACCGACAAATTTTCATTGCTCTCGGTTAGATTTATTTTAGCTCAAACTAACATCCGATAAGCGGGATCGCTAGAATTTGCTTATCGTCACGTATTGACAAATTTTCATCGCTCTCAGTTGATCCTAAACTAACATCCGATATGCAGGATCGCCAGGGTTGTTTATAAACCTATAAACAAACCTTATAAACAAAACCTTATAAACAAACCGAGATAAGGGCCTCCCTCCTTCAAAATTCATAGATGGAGGTGGTAAAATTTCGAGTATAAATAGGCCTGGAAAAACGCTGTGCATCGCAGTTGAAATCTTAACGAAACCTTTGTCGTAGCTATAATTCTCCCCGAACCTCAACTGTCATCCTTCGTTTTCTTTATTCTTACGTTACGACTAATTCAGTACTTTAGACTTGTAATTTTGTGACCAGTTATAGAATAAAAGGTAATTAATAATACCACTATAAGCTTAGTCATTTGGAATCTGATCTGAGTTTTGATTAAAACTTACATATAACATAAGACATCTCCGAGAGCGGGTAACGGCCTTTTTGCTGACTAAGAGTGTAGCGAATTGGTAACCGGCGCTGCCGAAGAGCGTAGCGCCTACGAACACTGCTCTTGGTGTACGAGGTTATCTACCATTAATTTCAAATCGAGCTCACCCCTTTTGCTGCCGAAGAACGTAGCGAATCGGACTGGTCGCTGCCTTGCGTAGCGACCTTAAGTTCATTTTGGGAGCTTCCGTCGTATTTAACATTCTCATGAAGAAAAGGGCAGGTAAACGGGTACAGCTCAAACGGCTCAGATACCAGATAAAACAAGCGATTGATTCACAACAAGATTTCTTTCACTTCACCCAAAAACTCCAAGATTTAGAAGCAAACACCCAAATCGAGAAACTTCCTACTATTCCTTACCGACTAACTCCTATTAACGTCGAGCCTGACTATCCCGACTATCGCCGTATTAACAAAACTGATCCGCGTTATAAAGTTTATAAATTAAGATTCCTATTCGGGGCTGAAAACCAAGTACACACAACCCGTCCAACTCCCGGGTAAAGTATTTTAATATACTGACCCAAAAACGGACGAACGAAAACGTAACATTTTGGTGGCAGCGGTGGGATACTAAAAGTTGTGTGAAAAAAAAACAAACAAAAAAGGGAACATGTCATTGAGTCCTACACCGCCTCCCAACAGGGACTCCGAAACAATGGATCGAAACAGAGGAGCAAAAGATCCAGAAATTCAAGAATTACGAAGAATAGTGGTACAACAACAACAAGCAATTCAACAATTGCAATACGCACAAAATCAGCGATCACACAACCCCGGTACGGCAGTTTTAACAGAGGAAACTATCGGTAACTATTTACATTTTTCAATTAGAGATGCACTAGAGGCAGTACCGAGTTACGACGGAGGAAATATTCTATTCGTATATTTTGTTGAGGGTTGCGAGGAAGCGCTCAGCATGATAACGCCATCACAAGAACTAAATTTGGTTCGCGCAGTACGTAACAAACTAAAAGATGACGCACATAGATCAATTCTTGGACAAACTTTTAATAGCATGCAAGAATTAGTAGAATTTTTAAGATCAAAGTACGGTTCTAGAGAAACTGTTTACGAAGCTCAAGGACGATTAGCCTATTTATGCCAAAAGAAGGGCGAAAAAGTCGTTACGTATGCAAATCGCGTACAGGAATTAGGAAAACGGATACTCGATGCTCAAAAACGAGAAACGGGACAAATAAGCGCCAAATTTCGAAATTCAATTGATAAACATTTAAAAAGTAGCTTTCTACGTGGATTGGATAAAGAAATTATAATATCTAAAGACGGATCGTTCGATGAGATTGAAAGCCGCGCGATCGAGGCCGAAAAGGAATTGGAAACCGTAAACATGATAAGACGGGTCGTTCTCGCCGAAAACATAACAACCGAGAAAGGGACGCCGGTGCGGCGCATAGAAGCCAAGACCGTAATCTGTCAGTACTGTCATAAAAAGGTACACACAGCGGACAAGTGTTGGCAATTAAATAAACCGCAGGGGAACAGAAGCGAAATTCCAAATAGATCCGGTTTTTCACAAATCAACCGTAGCAATAATAGTAATAACTACAGGCAACCACTGCCTGCGATGCAAAATCCTAATACGAGCATTCAGAATTCCACGTATAACGCAACCGCGACATGTAGATACTGCAAAAAACCCGGTCATGCATTAGAGGAATGTCGTAAACGGATGTATAACAATAATCTTCGTCAGAACCCTCAGATGCAGGGAAATGAACAAATTCCCGCGAGGACAGGGGCGACCCCGGGAAACGTCAAGACCCGTCTCGCGAGAGCAATTTCGGAAGAATCAGAGTTAATCACCGAACAGTAAACATAACTCGAACAGAAGACGTTCCATCAGTAAAATTAAAAAACTCAAATTTTACGGGAGAGATAGAATTTTTGGTAGACAGTGGATCAGGGCCCAACATTATCAAAGAAAATTCTGTAACAACGGATACCATCGTAAATAGGAACGAAATCTTAAGACTGAGCGGAATTACGACGCATCACGTGACCACTTTAGGGCTGGCACTGATAGATATCTTAGGATGTCTAATCGCTTTCCATTTAGTCGAAAACGATTTTCCGATTCCACAGAACGGGATTCTGGGTTCAGATTTCTTTAAAAGATTTCATGCGAAACTCGATTATGAACAAAATCAATTAGAGTGGGACGATATCTGTATACCTTTTGAAGGAAAAAAAATTTTCACTATTCCTCCTAGAGCTATTTCGCAAATGTTTGTTAGGGTTGCTAATCCAGAAATAGAAGAAGGATATGTTCCACGTTTGAACGTAACAAAAGGTGTTTACTTAGGAGACACCTTAGTTACAGTAAGAGACGCCAAGGCATATCTACAGGTAGTGAATACTACCGAAGAAGAAGAAAGGGTATATATCCCTACAATTAAAATATATAAGTTTGAGACAAATGAAAGCCAAATTTTAGACCCGACTACAAATTCGAAATCAAAGTCGGACTACTTAAATCTAGAATCAAGTTCAAATTCGTACTGTTTAGATAGCACAATCACTAATTCTAATTCTAATTCAAACTTATGTGAAAAACATAAGTCGATCTCAAACTCAAAACTAACTCCAAATACTAATTCTATTTCTACCAAATCGAACTTAAATTCTAAATCGTGTTTTACTATAAAAGAAAAGAAAAGAAAAGATAAAATAATGGACATGCTAAAATTGGGACATTTAAATGCCGAAGAGCTATCACATGTTCAAGAATTAATTGAGAAGAATTCCGACTGTTTTCACTTGCCGGACGAAAAACTTAACCATACGAATGTTTTGGAACATCAAATCCCTACTATAAACGAAATTCCGATACACACGCGACAATACAGGTTCCCTGTAATTTATAAAGACAAAATAAACAAGCAGGTGAACGAATTACTGGAGCAAGAAATTATTAAACCTTCGAAATCTCCATACAACACACCTGTATGGATAGTTCCAAAAAAGGCAGACTCAAAGGGCAACAAAAGGTGGCGGATGGTATTGGATTTTCGAGAACTAAATGAAAAAACGGTAGGCGATGCATACCCGCTTTCTAACATAACAGAAATACTAGACCAATTAGGAGGTGCTAAGTATTTTTCGATCCTCGACCTGGCTTCGGGTTTCCACCAGATACGGATGCACCCAGACGACAGCCATAAAACGGCATTTTCGACACCGCATGGGCATTACGAATTTGACCGTATGCCTTTCGATCTTAAAAACGCACCAGCGACCTTCCAAAGATTAATGGATTTGGTGCTTACAGGAATGCAAGGGAACAAAATCTTCGTATATTTAGATGACATAGTGATATACTCGAGCTCCCTCACCGAACACACAACCCGTCCAACTCCCGGGTAAAGTATTTAAATATACTGACCCAAAAACGGACGAACGAAAACGTAACAGTGAAATGAAACCAATCATGAGGATGTTCGTTACAAAAGGCGAAGGAAATGTATTGATGAAGATCGTCCTTTATAACGTGAATGTGAGTATCTTTAAAAGATTATTTATATTAGTTATAGTGCATGCATAATTTATATCCTTGAGGTGCTAAGAGATTTGTACAATTTCCAGCCTGCTTTACGGGGAGGCTTGCGGAGATTTTTGCCACTTATAACGAAGCATTTCTAGTATGCCAAAGACATGCAGGAGGCGCGAAACAAGAGAAGAGTCGAAGCGGAGCGTGTGTGGGAGGGCGATTTCGATTTGGATAAATTTTTCAAGGAGCCTAAAGGTAAATTAGGGGTAGTTTCCCTTATTTTCCGATAAGAAGCGCTAGACTCCCTTATTTATCAACATTGACGTATTTGTGTTTCAGGGCGGAAAGTGGTCGGGTCGGAGCGTCGTCGTAAATTATTGGAATTCCTAAATAGCGTCGTGCAGAAGAAGAGGAAAAATAGTAGAGACGACGCGGAGCGTGTGTGGGAGGGCGACCTCAATTTAAATGAAATTTTTTAAGGAGCCTGAAGGTAATTTAGAAGTAATTTCTTTTTTATTTTTCAATAAGAACCGTTAGACTCCTTTGTTTTATCAATGTTGACGTATTTTTGTTTCAGGTAGAATGTGAGTAAGCCGAGGCGTTATCAGAAACTATTTGAATACATAAAGAAAAAACGCGAAATGGAGGAGGCGAAATTTCGCGAGGAGTCCTTCCGACGACACGCGCGTCAGGAGGCTTGCGATGAGTGGTAACTTTCAAAATTTTCTATAAATTCAATTAGATTGACGTTATTTTATGTATATGTATTTGTTTTACAAAGGAGAAAAAAGCGAGTGCGAGGCTAAGGACGGAAGCCTTGTTGAGATTTATAGCCAAGTCGAAACGAGCATTGTAGAGAAGGAGAGGGAGAAAAAAAAGTAATAAAAAGGTTTATAAGGTAATCGACCATTATTTATTACTCCTCTCCATTTCTATTCCAGTAGGAATAGAAATACTTTATCGTTATTCTTTATTATTTATTTATTATAAAAAAAAATTATACATTTTTTTCTTTTTTTTTTCTTTTATATTTATAATTTAAAATAGATTATTATGCTTAATTATAGCATTTTAAGGGTGCTTGTAAATTAATTTATTTTTGCCCCTTATGGCGAGGCATTTCCAGTATGCCGAATACATGCAGAAGGTGCGAAATGGGAGAAGAGTCGAAGCGGACCGAGTGTGGGAGGGTGACTTTAACCTGGATAGATCTTTCAAGGAACCTAAAGGTAATTTAGGAGTAGTTTCCTTTTATTTTCCGATAAAAAGCGTTAGACTTCTTTATTTATCAACATTGACGTATTTGTGTTTTAGGGCGGAAGGTGGTCAAATTGAGAATTTTCCGTAAAGTGTTGGAAATTCTAAACAGCTCCGTGCGGAAGGAGCGAAAAAATAGGAGAGACGACGCGGACCGTGTGTGGGAGGGCGACCTCGGGCTGAGTAAAATTTTTAAAGAGCCTGAGAGTAAGTGATTTCCTTTTTGTCTTCCGATAAGAAGTGTTGGGCTCCTTTAATTTTTTTTATGTTGGCGTAATTTTGTTTCAGGATGGAATGTGAGTAAGCCGGGGCCTCTTCAGAGATTAATGGAATGCTTTAAAAAATGCGAAATAGAGGAAACGAAATTTCGCGAGGAGTCCTTCCGACAACACGCGTGTCAGGAAGCTCTGATGGCTGTGCTGAGTGGTAACTTCCAAAATTTTCTATAAATTCAATTAGATGGACGTTATTTAATGAATATGTGTTTGTTTTACAGAGGAGGAAAAAGAGAGTGAGAGATTGATGATAGATGCCATGCTAAATTTCATAGTTAGTTGTAAGTCGAAGGGGGAATTGTAGAGAAGGAGAGAGAAAAAAAGGTAATAATAATAAAAAAAAATTATAAGGTACTCGACCATTATTTATTTCTCCTTTTTATCTTTATTCCTTATAGTTTATTCGTTATAAAGAAATTATATATTTTTCTCTTTTTCTTTTATACTTATATTCTAAAATAGATTATTATGATTAATTATAGCATTTTAAGGGTGCTTGTAATTTAATTTAATTAAAAGATCCTTACCCTATTTCGTAATTATAAAAAATTATTAGTCTCTTGCTAAATTTACTTAAGGAAATAGTTTAGTTAATAACTTATTTAGTCATTTAATAACTATAATACCGATATTACTGCGTATCCGTATAAATATAAATTGTCATAATATAAGTGAAGGAAAATATATATAATGTACCTAAAGATTAAATATTTTTATTTGTTTTTTTTTTGTTTTTTTCTTTTCAAGCAGAAAAATTAAAATTACTAGTTCTTAAATCAGCTAGATTAAGTTAAGGGATATAATTATATTCCAACCTTGTAAAATTCTAATAACTTATTGAATAAACAATATTTTAAAGTGAATAGGAGGATTAGTATACGTTTACAATGTACCTGGGGGGGGGGGGGGGGGGTTAATGCTTATCCTAATAGAATAATAAGATAGAAATGTTTGTTGCTTTTTTTATATATATATATATTCGATTATAATGGTATAGTCTTAATGCTGAGATTAAAGCATTTTATAATTTACTTGCGTGTACTCATTTACGAGGCCCGAGCTGATCATTAAAATTATTGATCCTTTAAATAAATATTTATCATTTAATTACAACACTATATAGTTCCTTAGTTGCCACATCGATATTGTTTAAGAATCTTTAACTTAATTTTATGCCTTTAATATAGTCGTCCCTTTGTTAATTGTATTAATTTAGAAGATATTTTAAATCAACTCATTAATTTTCATTATTCTAAATGTATTATGGGTGCCTTATGTAGTTACATTGATATTATTATAATAAGAACTTCTGTGTATATATCTTAATTTTAATCCTTTGTCATTAGCGTCGTCGTCACAATCAATTAGCTTAGAGGAAGTAATTCAGTTCCATTATCATGATATCTTAATAATTTAGTCAGTCACTTAATCTTTCATTTCTTAAGATTTTAATTAGTAATTACTCTTAATTTTTATAATTGAATTAAAATAGCACACGAGCTTAGAGTGAGTGATATTATATATTATATATTATGAGAGATATTATATTATACGCGAATATATATATTTCTTATACTTAAATGAATGTAGTGGGTAATTCTAGTGGAATAATTAACGTATTTATGCGAATGTGTGTATATATATTTCCTATACCTAGCAGGATAATAATAAATTTAGTTGACGATTGATTAAAATTAGTGGTTAAATATTTTCAGAGTCCCTTTTTATTTACTGGCAATATTCTAATTTTGATTAAACAATTAAATTTAATAGCTAACATTTAAGGGTTAAGAATATTAATTGATTAAAATATATATATATATTTATATTAGGCACTTGTATTCTTACTGTGACTAGATAACTCATATTTAGCGTGAAAGGAAGATAAATCGCGTAACACACATTAAAAACCTTCTATCTCAATTTCTATTCCAGTTATCTTATCATATATATATAGACAAAGAACGTCAAAAGTATAAGCGTCCAAAACTAGAGTAGCAATATTGTGACTGCAATGTCTTTTAAAAATATTCATAAAGTGTACGTAACCCGTAAAACATCTATCGCATAGTAAAATTGAACGTATGTCCATAGCTATTTCTTGATTACAAGTTTGACGATTAACGGGAATCAATTGTCCGTACACGATCCCGTGACCATTTACCGGTGTATAACCTTCGGGTTTTATGCGATCGTAACATTCAATGCAAATTTTGTCACCTTTTCTCCCGACTTGATATCCCACAATGCGTATGCATTTTACTCGATATAAATCAGGAAAGGTTCTTAACAAAAGGTGGGGTTTATACGTAAATTTTTTCCTTAAACACATTATATGGTTAGAGGTAACTTAGTAATGCGTATGTAAGATTTTTAAGCAAGAGTCTTGAAACTAAAAATAGAATAGGGCAATAGTATGGAATTATTTATGAGAGAAAAAAAGGGTTCGTGGTAAATAATAAAATAAAAAAAAAATATAATGAAAAGAAAGAAATAAAAAAAAATAGGAAGCAATACATATACATAGAGAAAGAGAAAATATCAGGTAAGCAACAGGTTTTAGGTGTTGGTATAAGAAAGGTTGTTGATAAAAAAAATCTGTTGTCCACCTTCAATTAAGTTCGGCCCTAAGAATTCCATCAGAATGCAAAGGGTTGTTAACATAGAAACTAGAGCTCGTTACAGGCCCTCGGGTAGTAACGGCATGATTCGATTTATTGGTCACCGTGTGCCCTAGGGTTTCGGTGCCATTTTCTTTATTAAGAGGACCAGCGGTTGTCTCATTCTTTCGGGTTTCGACAACACCGTCTGGGATCGTGGATCCAGACGTATCCGAAAAATCAAAATCTAACAATTCAAGAGAAGGAATTTCTACTTGATAAGCGTATTCAGTAGCATTAATAATAGGTAAATAGGCTTTACCGTTGACGTTAGAGACTATAGCTTCTTCTAAATAAACATCTTTGGCGTATGTAACAAGAGGTATATATCCAATTTGTTTATCAGAATTAGTAACGTAAACAAAAAATGGAGAAACGGACCGCGGTTTAATACTAATAAAATTAGATTCCGCGAAAGGTATATTAACGTTATCATAACGCAAGCTTCTACTTTTGTAGTTTATGCTGGCGGCTCGTTCTTTAAAGAAGGGATTACCTAGAATTCCGTCGTGGGGAAATCCTACGGTATCAGGAATTACGTGAAAACAGGTGGAGGAACCGAGAAAGCGTAGAATAACGGAGCCTTGAGTGGTAGTTAATTCTGAAGTTAATCCTTGTAGGGCAACAGTGTCTTTGAGTTGAGGTTTTATGTTTTGATTGAGACAGTGTCGTTTTATTAGATTGACACCTGAGCCTGAATCGACCATAAAGAGGCAGTCTTTCTGGAGATCCGGAGAATGGAGAATAACAGTAGATAAGGTGTGAGGTTTCGCTTTCTCGTCTATTCTTCCGACACAGGTGACAATACAGGGGTTTGGCCTAAGCGTCTCGCTAGAGTGACTGGAGCGTGTTGGGGAAGGGAGGGGCGTCTTAAAAGAGTTTAGTTCCGGTGGACGCCTCCCGCTACCGGAACGCTTTGTGAGTTTCCCGGGTCACCTCTATTGTTAGGAGAGTTAAGAGTAGATAGATTATTTTCTAAAGAACGTCTATACGCAAGTTTACGACATTCTTCCATATAATGTCCGGGGTTCTTGCAATAACGACAAATTTTCTCTATAAGATAATTGGGTCCTGGTTGTCCCGGAATGAGAGGTTTTATAAAAGGAACGTTATTCCGCGGATTTCGCGGAGGGGTGATTTGTTGAGAATTTCGGTGAGGCGATTCGGTTTTATTCTGGAAGTCGGCGCGATGGGAGACATTAGATTTATAAGTAGATACGTTGCGTTTGCGCGCGTTTTCGGCTTCCAAAGTTTTTGATAATTGTATGGCGTCTATGTAGGTATCATCGAGCCTATATGATCTTTCTAATTTTACTCTAATTAGCAAGTCTGAGGGAAGACCGTTGATAAAACTATGGATGACACTTCGTTCAATGTTATTTTTAATATTATCGTCAATCTCTCCGTAATTATTACTTTCTCCGTCGAGGATGGCTGCATGTAATTCTTTTACTCTCCCTATATAATCAAGGATACTTTCATTATGTTTCATATAAATGTTAGCGAGTTCACCGCGATATTGATCTACGAATTTATTAGGTCCATAAATTCTCTTTAATTGTTTTGTTAAAATGAGAACAAAGTCATATTCTGTTCCTTTTATTGCAGAGTACGCGTGTCCTTGTAATTTATTAATTATGAATTGAACTAGATAAGGTTCGTGATATCGTGGTATTAATTCGACTGCTCGTTCACATATTTGACAAAAGTAAAAGACGGACATTTTATGACCATCGAATTTAGGGATAGAATCGACCACATCTTTAAATCAAATAGGGGAAGCTGCTTCAAGGGGAGTAGACCCTCGAATAGCATTTATGGAAGGATGGTCCTGAGAGGTTCTTCTTTGGTATGAAGGTTGGTTATTACCTTGCCAATTGTTAATACGTTGATGTAGAAGTTCTATTTGCCTGGGTAAAGTGCTTAAGCTCGTGACTTGATCAGTTAGGGTGCTTAATAAAGGCCCGTATGGATCTTCTATTTCCTTGATTTCTATTTCCCGTAATAATTTTTTTAGCTCATCTGTTTTTTTCTCTATTACTACTTGTTGATCTAGGAGAGCTTTTTCTTTCCCGGCTACCATACGATTAAAGGTTTTAATGTCGACCTGCGCTGAATCTCCAGCTTCAGAGGGGGGGGGTTAGAGGTTTTGGAAGTTCGTGTGGTAGGCATGGTTGATTATAACGTTTTTACTTCTGGAGGATATGTAAAATGAAAGAAAAGTTAGTTATTAGTATAAAAGGGATAAAAATACGCAAAAATGATTTATTATATCTCAGGCCCGAATATTTGGAGGATTTTATAGAATATATGACGGATCTTCTCGTTTTTTTGTTTTATAATTAGAATTATTATTCTCGAATTCTATTGGTTTTAATTCGTAAATGATAGCTTTGTTTTCATTAGGTTGCAGTCCTGGCTCGTTTGATTTATTAGTTAAATTTTGCAGGTTCACAACCAATGAAAAAGGATTTTGATTTAGGGACAAGGCTTGTTTTATTTGGAATTTAATCTTTTTAATCTGAACTCGACGTCCACCTCTATTGGGCATTTACGGAAGAGTGTTAGAATATAATTGAGAGTTTGATTGTAATTGATTGTTATCACGCTCTTTGAAATTATAATAATTCAGAAAGATCAAACAAAAAGAGAAAAATCTACTCTCGAATTGAGTGTAAGGTGAGTATGAATTGTGTATAAGATTCAAGAAAACACAAGAGAGAGTCCCTATTGTCTTTTTGTCAGTCTTGTGGCTATCCCACCGCTGCCACCAAAATTGTTAAATGTCACGTCCTAGTGACCTTCCTACTCTCTTTATTCCAAGGCTAGAAAGAATAGGGCGCTCTCTATTTTTTATGAGGCAACCTGCATACTGTTACGTCCTAGTGACCTTCCTACTCTCTTTATTCCTAGGCTAGAAAGAATGGGGCGCTCTCTATTTTTTATGAGGCAACCTGCTTACACCGGCTATACCTCAGAGACACCGAGAGCACGGACTATACTGTGGAACTAGGAACCGAGTGTTGGGACGTTGGGGATGGGGAATTTTAGTTACTAGTGAAAAAAGGATTTCTACTAGCAATTCTTTCTAAACTATCCAATGAATTTATCAATTGATCGACTGTAATTTCCCCATTTAAATAGTTGTTAATTAATAAATTCAATAGCGAAAATATAATATAACTCTCAAATTTAAGATCTTGAGAATCCCTCAGGGGGTCCTATTATTAAACAATTATTTAGATTACACGAATTATCGGTTTCGAAATTAATATTCCGAGATCTCTAAATCCTATTAATTGCCTAGGGCAATTATAAACACGAGATTTTTTCTGACGCGTCTACCACAGGATGGGGCGCATTCTGTGAAGGCAAAAGGGCTCGAGGTTTTTGGACAAAAAAAGAACAAAAATTCCATATTAATAGGTTAAAATTAAAAGCAGTTTGTTTGCGCTAAAGAGCTTTGGTAGGAATATCAGAAACTGCAAGATCCTTCTACGTATGGATAAGACCACAGCGATATCATACGTTAATAAAATGGGGGGAGTGCAGCACCCTAATCTACATAAAATCGCTAAAGAAATCTGGCAGTGGTGTGAGGCAAAGGACAACTGGTTGGTGGCCTCGTACATTAGATTAAAGGACAACGTGGAGGCTGATCGAGAATCGCGAATAAAAAATATAGATACAGAATGGGAATTAGCAAACTATGTGTTTTGTCAGGCCGTAGAAGCGTTCGGATATCCTAAGATCGATTTATTTGCCACGCGAATTAATACAAAATGTGAGAAATACTTCTCGTGGGAAAACGATCCAGAAGCGTTAGCAGTTGATGCTTTTACTAAGCATTGGCATTTAGTAGGATTATTTTGGGCATTTCCACCACTCGCATTTATTTTAAAGGTCCTAAAAAAGATTGTGACAGATAAAACTACGGGTATAGTAGTAGTTTCCTACTGGAGTAGCCAATTTTGGTTTTCCTTGTTTATGAAACTATTGATAAAAAAACCTTTGATTTTTAAACTTTCGCTTACATTACTTGTATCCCCTTGTAGATCTGTTCACCATCCGCTAGCAGAAAAGCTGTCCCTGATGGTACGAAAATTATCAGGGAATCCTTCAGAAGGAGGGGATTACCAGGATCATCCCTCGATATCTTCGAAGCCTCAATAACGGAATCAACCCACAAACAATATGCAGGTCCGTTAAAATAATGGTGGGTTTTTTGCTTAAATCAAGAGCTAGATCCTTATCAACCAGAAGGAAAAGATGTTATTCAATTTCTGACAAAAAAATTCGAAAAAGGAGCAGCATATGGATCCCTAAATTCAATAAAATCGACGATTTTTTTGATTAGCGGTGGCAGTATTGGCCAGGATAAAAATATCTCGAGATTTGTTAAAGGGATATTTAGACCAGCAAAACCAAAATATGATAGAACTTGGGATGTTAGCATAGCCTTTCAAAGAATTGAAGAATGGTTTCCTTTGAAAGAGTTGACTCGATCGTTTGACCGAACGGTTGGTGTTGCTGCTCGCATTGGATATTGCGCACAGAGCGCAAACATTAGCTTTAATCAAATTGTTGAACATCAAGCGCAGTTGAGAAGGATATGAAATAAAAATACCGGATAGAATAAAAACTTCTCGTCCGGAAGCATATTAGCCATTGTTAGTGTTATCACTTTTTTTAGAGAATCCAAAATTATGCATTGTATCAACAATTGACGCTTACATTCAAAAAACATCACAATTGAGAGGCGAATTAGATAATCTTTTTCTAACAATTGAAAAGCCATTCAGGGCAGCATCTACAGCAACAATAGATAGATGGATTAAGTTAGCAATGTCCCATTGTGGTATAAGCGAAGAATTCACTGTTTATTCGACAAGACATGCGGCAACTTCAGCAGCATTAGTAAAAGAAATGGATTTAGAGACTATTAGAATAACGGCTAGCTGGTCAAAAAATTCACAGGCTTTTGCTAAACACTATAATAAAGTTATTGTCTCAACCAAAAAATCTTTTGTAAAAACACTTATGCAAAGTTAAAGTGCAATATATAATTGCATATATATATATATATATATATATATATAAATATGATAGTATATTACATAAGTATGACATCTATTATAATTAAAGAAAGAAAATTATTTCTTTTTTAGTTAGTAGCATAAAAAAAATAAATAAATAAAACTTAATTCTCTAAACCTCCACTTGTAAAATTGGGAAAACGAGACCCGAATATAATTGGTGAATCAAACGATCTCGGAAAGAGATGTTCGATCGTAATTATATGAAGGGTCTCGTTCGAGCGATTATTCCCACCCAATAGAATTGGTCAATTCCCAACCCGTGTTATTAATTTTTATTAGATACATCGAACTTTAAACTATATGAAACATGAAGGCATGGGTTAGGGAGGAAAGAAATTACTTCAAAAATTGTAGCGCCATCGGTGTACAGAAGACGCTCGAATGAGCGATCTTACAACCTTCATATAATTACGATCGAACATCTCTCTCCGAGATCGTTTGATCCACCAATTATGCACTAGTTGTAGTAGGAATACTAGGCAAGTTCTAATGCAGGTCCTCTGAGGGGGATGCGGAACGAGGGAGTATTTTGAGGGCGCGGGGGAGATGACGTCACACGGGCGGGGGTTTTCGTAGGCAAGAGGGGTATGCCGCAGGGAGGGGGGGTAGGTCCCCAGCATGTTTGATAGATGTTTATCTTTATGGGGAAGGGGGGAAGGTCCCAAGCATGTTTGCAGGTGTTTATCTGTGCGATTTATGACTATCCGAATTTAAAACATTCCAAAAAATCCATAAAACTCATTTTTATGGGCATTTTTATGTTCTGATATACGGAAGGGAATTGAGATTTTAGCGCCAACGCTGCGACGAACTGTCAAAATGTTATTTATAGGCGGTACGAGTGTAACAGCGCTGACGTTCGGCAGCTTTGTATCCTCGCGGAAAATCTCCCATAAACGAGAGCGAAAACAACTTCCTAATTTTTTTTAATTGCGACACATTGGCGCCAACGTTCGGCTGCTTGAATTTGTAAACAATTAAACAGGTAGAGGCCGATTTCATCACTATAATAGTCCTTTGTTGAGATTTTTTGAGAGAAACTGAAACTTATGGAAAGCGGGTTCTCGATGTCATAAGGTCTATGATATTTGCGGAGTGAAGAAGTGCCTTAAATGGAGAGAGAACCTGAAATTATTATTGTCCCAGATGAGGAAGAACTTGAAATTATTATTGTCCCAAATGAGGAAGATGTAATTATAATAGATGGCGAGGATATGGAAGTAGACAATGAAGAAGCGATTAAAGAAGTAATGGAAAGTGAAATGGACGAATCATCATCAGCATCATCAGTTTCGGCAGATTCAGACTATAACAGTTTAAGCAGTTGCCACAGTCGTTATAAGAAGAAAAAGGTGCAGATTTTGAGAAAGCAAAAAATTCGTGCAATTGACGATTTCCATGTAATGTGCAGTGTTTCTTTTTATTTTCAAAACAATGTTGGTGAAAAATTTTGCACGGATTGTTTTCTCCGAGTAAACGATCTGTTTTCACGTGCTCGTGCTGTGCGTGATCACATGACAGCACCTTGCGGTTTACTGACGGGGGATAAACGCTACAATTGTGGAGTGTATCTGTATCAAACTGTATTGTGGAGTCTGTGTGCTATTTGTGAACAATAAAATATTAAACTTTCAAAGACTGGAACGTTTAAAGTGAGGATGGCGACTCGGGAAAAATCGAGAAACATTTCTGTGACTTCGATCATTCAATATTTAAGAAATCGCGAACTCAGTGTTAAAAAATCACATACAAGAAATGTTGTCGCTTTCCTGGAAATTCACGAAGACATTTTAAGAATGACTGGTGGTTTATCTAAATGCACCAGATTGTCTAAACGACACAAGCGAGTCGCATGTTTTCAGCGTTGCTACAAAAATTGTGTCAATTATTTCAATGTAGATTTTATTTTGGTAGAATGGATATGCTTTTACCATCGACGTCATGTAAATTGCAATCATCGGAATATGATACAGATTCAGACCAAGAAATTGAAGAGTCAGATACGAGGGAACCGAGATTGTAAGTATTAATTAAAAGAAAAAAATTCATAAAAATTAATATTGTTTTTTCTATGTTATGCAGGAATCCCGTCCGGCTGTCATAATACTCGTTACCACCGTTTGCCGCCTCAACACCGCTCACAAGTGTCGTCACCACCGCTCCACCGCACCGTCATCCGCCACTGATTTTTTTTATATATTATTTCAGTGCTCGGAATTAGTTGCTCTTTTCGAGCCGATTTCGCGAGCGACGGGGTAGATCTCCCCACTACCGTCGAGGCTCGACGGCGGAGTCGTCGTTACTCCGGGCAACGCTATATCTCAGGAGCGTCGCTAAACATGTTAAGTTGTACCTTCCGCCAAATCGTCATTATTATTACATAATTTATATTTTTGTTAAATAATAACTGAATATTAACTTAATATTAACTTAATATTTAGTTATTATTTAACAAAAATATAAATTATGTAATAATAATGACGATTTGGCGGAAGGTACAACTTAACATGTTTAGCGACGCTCCTGAGATATAGCGTTGCCCGGAGTAACGACGACTCCGCCGTCGAGCCTCGACGGTAGTGGGGAGATCCACCCCGTCGCTCGCGAAATCGGCTCGAAAAGAGCAACTAATTCCGAGCACTGTATTATTTATTTGTATTTGTATGGTTCTGTTACGTCCTGCGGTCTCCACGATTCTTTTCTTTCGGAGAACACAAGGCGATATCTGAAATATCGCAGGCGGATAGAGAGCTCGCGTAAGCACGCGACTTGACAAGCAAAGTAAAGATAACCCGAGAGATCTAAATCGTAAAATTGGGAGAAATATACAATCCCGAGGGACAAACAGACCAATGTATAAATCGTGAGTCACAACTTACGGTCCTTCGGGAAAGAAAAAAGAACTAGTTGACAGATCTCTAAGTCAAGCCATCTTCCTCTCGGAAAGTTATAAAAATTGAGGGAAAATCTTCACTTGAAAAATAATAAAATCTTCAGAAAATAATCACCTGCGCCTGTCAGATCGTTGGTACGCGACATCCGCTCTAGATAAAACCCGCGAGGGTAATAAAAATATGAACCTCACTCGATAGCAACAAACTCTCCATTGGCCGAAACTTAGGGCTTTAAACAAAAGCCCTAACCAATCAGAGTAATTTTCAACTTAAAGAAGCGCCCGAGACCTAAAAGGCATCATTAAAAATTCTTTCTATTCGTGGGAAAAATTTGACAACTAATAGAGAGGAGGAGCAAGGAGGTTTATATAAACATAACATCGCTCGAGCGATGCACTTCAGTGCAGAAGAGAATGTGCATTTTAACTTCGACATTGTCCGAGATACTTGTCAGTTTCTCGAACGTACGCGTTTGTGTTATTGTCACATGTTGCGAGTTAAGTGCAAGTGAAAATGTCGGCTCAGAAAATGCTGATATCGACGTGCATAAATTTGGCAGCAAATTTATCGCGGGAGATAAAGCCGGAGACATATCTGCCCCGTCTGATAGAAGATCGGGATAATAACTATTATATTTTCGAGAAATTCGCGTATTCGATCTCAAACTCCTTACTCGGAGTTCTGTACAGATTGAGGCATTTCGGGGGTAATAAGGAATTATTGAACATTGCCGTCGAAGTTATATCGTTTCGCAAAGATTTGCGATACAAAGAAGAGGATGTTGGTGGATATGCCGCCTATTGTCACGTCCGGCCGTATAAATTTTTTCGTTTACTCCATGTTCCTTAAACGCTATTTGAAAAGCGCGCCAAAGCCGGCCATGACGCTTAACTCCGCCTAGAAACTAAGCGTGGCGCTTTGTAGCGCCTAAGGATCTCCCACCACGGTGAGAGCCCCTACTCCGGAGAGTTCCCCCTCTCCAGGCCGCCGCAGGCCCGAGCCGCCGAAACGAAGGACCTCAGAGCAGTCCCGAATTTCGGCAGTTCTCTGCGCGACACCGAACAGTATAGTCGCACTCCTAAATTCTAACTCTAAGTCCAAATTCTAAATCCTAACTCTAATTCTAAAATTCTAACTCTAAGTATAATATTCTAACTCTAAATTCTAAGTCTAAATCTAAATTCTAATTCTAAGTTTTAGTCTCGAATTTTGTACTACTATACGAATAAATCAGTGTATTCATGTGTGAAAACTAGTGTTCAGTATTCTTCAAAACTTCCACTCCCGTGATAAAATACGATAGCGTTTAAATTTGTCATACGGCGTTTGAATTCAGAATAATTCAAACTGTGTTTGGAGCGGACCACCGCTCATCACAGTCAGAATTAACATTCTCAGCATTTGCCAAAATAAGGAATTGATAGTGAGGTCCGCCGCATATCAACCCTCCTTATTTGAGTAATCATTCAGAGGATGCAATATGCCTAAGACGCGACGCGCAGGAAGGAAGAATCAATTACGAAAACTAAACCGACTTTATCGCGAATCAGCGACCGAGGAATATTCTCAATTCCTCGGAGTGGAATATCAGGCCGATCCTGAATACGAGAACATTTTCAACATTAAAAATAATAACAACGACGAACTCCTACAGTGGAAGTGCATACCAATAACGTTCCAACCACGACGCCTGCCGCCGCCAAACATCCCAGTGAACGACCCTCGCCGCACGCACTACCTCCAAGTACGAGCCGACACGATCAAGAAAGTGCTACTAAAGGTAAGTGAAATTCACGTTAACCTAAGGAATCGCGCGTGTTAGCAAATTCAGAGACGCTTCTACCACGTGGAAGAGAACATTCTAGAAAAATCTCCGACGCATTTTTCCTCTTTTCCATTGTCACTGCGGAAGCTATAAAAAAAAGGTCGGGCTATAAAACTAGGGTCGACCACCACATGCGGTGCCACCCTCGGAATTCTAACACGGAAAAACGCAAATAGTTCAATCTCTTAAAAATCTTGTGTCTCAAGAAATAACTTCGTAAATCCGTACAACAAAGTAGTCATTTAAACAATAATCAATTGAGAACACTTTCGATTTACCAACATTACCGACGATATACCGACATACGTTCTTTTACCGACGTTATCGACAATATACCAACATACGTTCTTTTACCGACATTACCGACGATATACCGACATACGTTCTTTTACCGACGTTATCGACAATATACCGACATACGTTCTTTTACCGACATTACCGACTATATACCAACATACGTTCTTATACCGACATTACCAACCATATACCGACGAACGTTCTTTTACCAACGGGTTATCGACACCTTACTGGCACCTTACCAGTGTTTTACTGAACAATTACCGACGGTTTTGCCGACGACTACTAACTTCTCGATAACTGCCGGGTTCACCGAAGATCTACAACCGAAGGACGCAGTATCAATTCGATTACGCAACAAACACAGATGTGCCCACTCACCCTTAGAGGTATAACTCCTCCTCCAGAAGTTAATCTTTTTGTACCGTTTGAACCCTTATTCTATTGCCAAGTTGGTGTCGGGTACATCCATTTTGAGACTAAGGCAGCTCTCTGCATTTCATGCTACTCCACCTTACCTAGAGTCTCGAAATTACTTTGGACAAGGATTCGGAAGCATACTCTAATCATAGGCAGAACACCTATCGGAATAAATTGCGGAGTCTGCAACTTCCGACTTACCCTCACGCGAATCGGTGATTTGTGCGAGATTTGTCAGTTTACGTACGAAGATTACTTACGCAACCCCAACGACGTTTCGCATAGAGCAATCGACGAAGCTATCTTTATTACAGTAGAGTCACAGGTAGGTCCCACGCAATAATCCGATCACCTCAGTTCCAGCGCGAATAACCTCAGATCGCGGGTATCCCCGGGGAGAATCGCATAGATTCGCGTACCCGTAATAGCGATCGTGTCTCGTGGAAAAAGCCGAGCTCTGCATTCAAATTTTCGCAGCCGCGACCCCACGAGACGTAACACTATCTGCTGGCGAACCAACGAAGAATGGAGATAAAAGGTAATTATTTTATATACTTTTAACGTGCCGGTGATTGAATTATAAACTTAAATCGTTATTAATAATTTGTAGCAAACTCTCCATAAATCTTGCAATAATTCGACCCTCTCAAAAGAGACGAGCGGCAGAAGAGCCCGAGGCAGGACCCTCACGTAAGTTTATACGCGCGTAAAATATATAATTATTTGTAAAAAAAATATATATATATATATATATATAACAGTTGCTGTTAAAAATTAAATATTTTAGAGAGAGCCCGAATACTGCCGGCGGAAAATCCGGTTCCAATTGTTGTCGATATAGCGGGTAAGTTAACATTTTAGAAAAATAATAAAATATTTTAAAAAGAAATATAAAAAATATAGTAAGAAACTAAATGTATAAATATATTATTTTAGACGACGACGACGATGATGCTAACATCGTTATTCCCGAACCTAACGACGATGCCGACGACGACGATTCTATCATCGTCGTAAGCCCAGCGGATAGCTTAATATTTACACCAGGTAAGGTGATATTTAAAAAATATAGGTTTAAAAAACGACCGACTTTGAATATACAAAGTAATATAAAACTTGTAAAATATATATGCATTATTTTTATAACAAAATTTCTAATGTTATAATAATATCAATAGAGCGGGAAGAGAAACCGGAGGAGAAAGAAGAGGAAGCGCTTGAAAAAAAAAAAAAAAGGAAGAAGAGAAGGCGCTTGAGGAGCAGGAAGACGAGGAGGAAAAAGTAGAAGAAGAAGAAGAAATTCTCGAAGAAGATCACAAGAGCGAAGAAGATGATCCTCGAGTGGAAGGTAACCAAATTATTTTACTTTTTCCAAAATTTTTATGTTCAAATTTAATGAATAAATTTAAATTTTTAGTAATTCGTCGTTTACAAATTAATTATTCTACGGAATATTAGCTCCGAGAATACGGAAGCGTTACTCGAGACCGGATATTGCCAAAAGGTGGATTATCTCGTCGAATAATAATGTCAAGAGTTGTGTAAAAGATTAAATTTAAGCATAAAAATAAAAGCAATATAACATTACTTTATATAATTTATATAATTTATATAATTTATATTCAATTTTACAATTTTCTTTTTTTCTTTAGTACAAAGAGGCGGAGGCGGTGAAGCGAGCAACATCACAGAAAATCGCAATGATATTTCTCTGGAGACGGAGGAAGGTGAAGAAGAGGTGGGGGAGGAAGAGCATCGATACCAGCAACAACAGCAATATCATCAACATTGGCAGGTCGATGATCGTTTTAATTATATAAATTTAATTAGGGAAAACGCGCGGCAGTTTAGAAGATTCGGGATAGTCGGGAGAGAAGCGAGTTTCGCGATACGACAGTTACCTGAAGGCGGGGATATTTATCGGTCTTTGGAAAATGCGTTTCGCGAAATTCACGCGTATGCAATAAAGTCGAGTGAACCGGGAGATTACGTAGGTTTATCATTCAATTCGCCGAATTTATCGCACGGCTCCGCGGGATTATCCTTTCGTCTGGTGCGCGATTTGACTCACGAGGATATTTGGGGCCTTGTGACCGCGGTAGCACAGAGCGCGGGAAGACTTGATATCGCGGAGCAGTTTAACATACGCATTTTCAACATCGCTGTTCCTTCAGGTCGCGGCCGCGTTGCATTAACGCATGAAAATATCGCGAAACGCTCAATAGTCGAAATAAATAATATTGACAACTTGTGTTTTCCGCGCTCCCTCGTAGTAGCGCAAACTTATTGCGAACGCGGTAATATACGTACGGGGGAATTGCACGAGAAATGGAATAAAGTAAGACACCCGCAATCGAAGTTACAACGCAAATGGGCGTTAAAATTAACTAGAAAAGCCGCAGTAATAATTCCCGAAAAGGGTTGCGGGATTCATGAAATTGAGCGTTTTCAGCGATATCTCACCGCGATCAATGTCGCTATCGTTGTATATAATTTTACTACTTTCGGTTTCGGCGCGAAACCGTACTATGACGGTACAGCGATATTCGCTTCTCTCGGGCGTGAATCCTCTCATCGACTAAATATTATGTATTATGAGAATTCACGCCATTTTAACCCTATATTAAATTTAAAAGCCGCTGCGGGTTCTCGTAATTTTTGTGTAACGTGTAATGATGTTTTACCGCGCCTCCATGCGAACACTCCGACGACGCGCGAATAGTAAAATGTGACGCGTGCGATCGGACGTTTTTTGATGCTTCGTGTTTCGAGCGTCATCGAAGGGAAAAATCTTATGACGGTAAATCGCTCACGAGTGTTTGTAGCGTCATACGATTTTGCAATGAATGCGGATGTATAATTAAAGCGAAAGCAAAGCACAAATGTGGCATTTTTTATTGCAGAATATGCCATTCGGAGCAACCTCAAAATCATTTGTGTTATATGAGACCTCTTTGCAATGACGTTGATTCTCCTACCGAGTCGTCGTCGTCAACACATCCTCCGGAGGTAGAAGCGACGACAGTGACGGTAAATGTATCCGTCGAGGAGAAAGAAAGCATAATTAATAACAAAGAAGCGAGCAGATCGGCATTGACAGATAGAAAGGGACGCGTAGCATTCGTGTTTTATGATTTTGAAACACGGCAGGACACGACGCTCGAAGGTACAACGTCCGTAAAAAGACACATTCCGACATTTTGCGTCGTGCATTAAATTGCGAAACGTGCGCGCAAAACAATGATATCTCCGTGCGTTGTCGCTGGTGCGGAGTGCGAGAATTCGTATTTTGTAATAATCCGGTGAAATATTTTGTCGATTTTGCTACGCAAAGGACAAAATATTTTAAACAGATAATTTGCATAGCCCACAATGCGAAAGCGTTCGACGCTTAGATTATTTTGAAATATATCGTAGAAAATCGTGTCAATCTCGCGCCGAAAGTGATTTTGGACGGGACAAAAATCGTCGTATTAACAGTTGGACATACAAAGTTTATCGATAGTGTGAATTATATGCCAATGCGATTATCCGATTTGCCGAAAACTTTCGGGCTGAAGGATACATCGGGTAAAGGCATTTTTCCGCATTTATTTAATACTATCGAACATCAAATGTATGTCGGGCCATTACCCGACGCGCATTATTACTCTCCCGAAACCATTAAATCGAAAGAGCGCGAATGCTTTCTCGCGTGACATACGGACATGCGGTTAAAAAACACCGTGTTTGATTTTCAACGCGAGATAGTACAATATTGCCGTACCAATGTTGATATACTTGGACGAGCGTGCATGGCGTTTAGAAAAATTTTTATAGCTCGCGGAAATGTATGTCCGTTCGAGGAATGTACAACTATTGCTTCAACGTGTATGACAGTTTTTCGGAAAAACTTCTTACAGCCGAATACAATAGGCGTCATTCCAGCGGGCAGATACAGAAAAGCGAACATACATTCGCGCAAAGCTCTACAGTGGTTGGTATGGAAGGAGCGCGAGCTCGGTCATTTTATAAACCACGCAGGGCGTGCGTGCGAATACCGTACGATCGACGGCACACTCGTCGATGGTTATTATAAAAAAATATCGGAAACAGGAGTAACGTCGCGTCACGTGTTGCAATTCCACTGGTTGCTTTTGGCACGGATGTACGTCGTGCTTTTCGATAAATCGCAATAGACCGCTTTCGTCGGCTGAGGAACGTAGAGATACGATTGACTCGCAATACGAGCGCACTCTTGCAATCTCGTGGCGACTTCGGCAGCAGGGGTACACGCTGACGGAAAAGTGGGAGTGTAGCTTTGATCGAGAAATGCGGGATAATCGTGAGATGCGCAAATTTCTCGAGAGTCATCCGATGGTGAAAACAGCACCGCTCGATCCTTGCGACGCATTTTTCGGTGATTGCACGGGAAATATCGCGACTCTTTACAAAATCACAGTTGCGGAGAAAATACGCTACGTAGACGTATGTTCGTTATACCCGTATGTATTGAAGATGGGTGCTTTCCCTATCGGTCATCCCGACATTTATATCGGCGATGAATGTTCAACTTTAATCGGTACGGCTCCGAATTATAATTTTGACACCGTCGAAGGTCTCGTACGCTGTACGATACTTCCTCCGCGCGATTTATTTCATCCGGTACTCCCATATCGCGCGCACGAAAAATTATTATTTGCACTGTGTCGTAGTTGTTGTGAAACATTTTCGCAAACGGAGTGTACGCATGAGCCTAACGAACGCAAATTCGAGGGTACGTGGGTGAGCTGCGAATTACGCAAGGCCGTTGAAAAAGTGTTGGATATGGATGGCAAATCGAATAGCGCGCTTCTTCATGAATATTTGAGGACACGGCTTATTTATATATTAGATCCAAATTCCGCCGAGAGAGGAATCGCGATAGAGCGGGCTCGAGGATCGGTGCGTAGGAGAGGGCTGTAAGCAGAGAGTATCGGAAAACCGAAGGGATCATATCTCGACACTCCGGAGCAATAATTTCTCACGATTCTTAATTTACGGTATACAAATCCTGCATTGAGACTTCCTGTTAAATATATCTTAAATATTAAGCAAAGACGTAACAAAAAGGTTATCTCGTGACTAAAGTAAATGAATTTGTCAATATAAAATTAGTCAATATAATCGCGAAATACGGCAGGGTGGATTGTTCGCCGAATATATAAACTCATTTTTACAACTTAAACAGGAGGCAAGCGGATGGCCGAGTGAATGCGCGGACAATGATGCTAAAGAGCAATACCTGCACGAGTACGAGAAAACCGAAGGTATTGTTCTCGATAAGCGTAACATCTCGAAAAATCCCTGTTTACGCTCGATTGCTAAGCTTTGCTTAAATTCGTTTTGGGGTAAATTCGGCCAACGATCCAATTTGCCAAATACCGAAATTGTTAAGTCACATCGGCGTTTTATGTTATTATAAACAAGTCCCGAGCACGAGATAACCGATATATTGCCAATAAACGACGAGGCAATGTATGTTTCGTGGCAATTGAGACACGAGGCCGTCGTACCTTCACCGATAACTAATGTCGTGATAGCCGCATACACGACTGCACAAGCGCGGCTAAAATTATATGATTATCTAGAGCGCTTAGACCGTCGTGTATTATATTACGATACCGATCATTTATGTGAGCACCGGCGAACCGGATGAATATAAACCTGGTACCGGTAATTTTTTAGGCGACATGACCGATGAACTCGAGAGTTACGGCCGCGGTAGTTACATCGAGGAATTCGTGTCCGGCGGTCCGAAATTTTACGCCTACATTGTGCGAACACCCGACGGAGTTATACACGAAACTTGCAAAGTTAAAGGTATAACTTTCAATTACAAGAACTCACGGCGTGTTAATTTTAATAACATCAAAAAATTGATATTAGCGAGAAAAAAAACACGAGAAAACGAGAATAACGAAGAAGAAGATAAGACAACGATAAATCTGCGTTTCAACGCCATTTGTCATACTGCGTTTCATGAAATTGTAACGCGGGACGAAACGAAAATATGCGCACCGGTATTAGTGAAACGTAGATTAATCAATAACAGATATTCATACCCGTATGGATATTTATTATAAAAATATAATATTCCTTTTCTCCTGTATTTTCTCTCGCATTTTGTATTATACAAATATTTTATACGCATATTAGAAAATATTTTTCGAGTAAAATTTTGTAATATAGTAGTGTTAATAATAGTAATAACATAAGTCTGTAATATGTAATAAGAAAAATAAATTTTATGTACATTTTTTATAATAACGTTACCAATTTTAAATAATTTAAAATTAGCATAGAATAAAATTTTGTAGCAAATTGATTTAACATGTTCTTTTCTTTATTCTTTCTCCGTATATCAAGAAATAATTTTATTTTATTTTTTCCAGCAATAAAAAACTTTGAATGCCAACCCGAGCAAGCGTGTTTTCTATTAGAGTTATTTTTATTACCCTTGGTGTCGAGGTGACGTTCAGCCGAAATTGTACATGTACTTCTTTTTGTTTTTTATTGTTAGGTCTCATTTGTTACCGAGGTGTCGATAATACTCGATATTGCGTATACAGCAAGCGAAATCGTGGTCAGACGTTATAGGCGTTTGTAATTTTTGTATATCTTGTTTTCTTTGTTTCCTCTGTTACCGATGATGATACCAACATTAGCCGATAGTGCAACGCCTAGTAAGCTATCAACCCGAAATCAGTGCGAGTCTGTATTTTTTGCTAATCTTTTTCATCGCTGTCATTCCGGCGGCCCTTCCTTTCTATCGCGTAAGAGAGTTCGAAGAGCGAGGTGCATAGTCGCCCTCCACATGGCCTTGGTATACCACGATTCGCCATTTTGTCGGTTTTTTCCAAAACCCACCTACTCTCCCTCTACCCTATCAAAATAAAAATCACCCAATCAGAGTGCCGGCAAGTATAGATAGAGCCTATCAGACGCCGAAGACTAATGCCCCGATAAAAAATAGACCAATTTCCGATCAAAAAATTCTGTCTAACCACACCCCCTCAGACATCAGGGCCTCGTATCCGGACTGAGTTTTGACACCTGCAACAGAGGTCACTGACCCTCACAGCAGGGGCCATTGTCTGTCACACCATGAAAAACCGTCTGGCACAGCAGGGGGTCGGCGCCAATGACCGAGGAGTAGGGGTTTGTTTTGATTCACTATAGTGGCCCATATACTACTGTGAGCTCTTCTTTTGACCAAATATAGTTGTGAGGATCTATTATAACCATATATGGTCATAAGGATAATAGGCGACGAGAAAATCTAAGTTAGAATAAGTCGTAAAAATCTATGATTTGTTGGTTCCCGAGTTTTACGACGTGCAGATGTTAGCATCTCGAGTAGGAGGTGCGAACGGCGCGGGGTTGTTTATCGTATTAAGATCGGGGGCGGTCCGGGCGACAAAGAAAGTTCAAACAGTAGCCGCACGTTGGGGTTTCTATTGTTCGCTTGTTAGCTCCTATACGTTTCTGAAATCGTTCTCTATATAATTCTCTGCTATATTCTAGTTATTAAAATTGTAATTTAATATAATAAAATAAAATTATGATTGCTAAATTATATAGTTATGATTTCACAACTTGATATATTCTTAATTATAATGAAATGTTGTTATATTCATAAAATCCTTATTTATGTGAATATATTGAAAAAAAAAGAGAATAATATCTCTGATACTAAGTTGTAAAAATCTGAATAGTTTCAATTATTGATGATAATGATAAAGATAGTAAGGTTCCATAAATATAATTACAAGCGAGGCGCATCGTTTACGTTATCTTATAAATTAAAGAAAAAGATTTTACGAAATATTCTATGACAAATAGTCGGTCATTAGAATTTATCAATTTTATAATTTATTCACCATTGTGTGATTAAAATATTTATTCCGACGATTCATCATTTTAACTATTTCATAAATAATATTATTCAATTTTAAACGCGTTGATTATAAGTTTGCACACATTGATTATATTTCGCATTTATCGTTTATATCGTTAGGGTTGCAAGAGATGGCGACGATTAGTAATTTATAGGTATGCGCTTGTTGCGTTGGATTGGTCGCGTTGCTAGACCTTAAACTAGTTACAATCAGAAGATTTCCTATGCTGGTATTACTAACGATAAATGATAAAAGCGTCTAATTCTAAGTTTGATCATTCGCAAAATAGTTGATTATATAGTTTTTTGCAAAAAATGATGTTAGCGTGAAAAATTTAGGGTTTCGACCAATGGCGGGACGTCACACCTCTCTTATTTAAGAACAAATTTTAATGATTTCAAAGGAATTTGTTTTATGTCTCTTAGACGATCCCATAGATCCTGATAACGATAATTAGAGTCGAGAGTATTTGTGCTTGCCGCTGATTCGATGTTGGATAAAGCATTATCATTTATTCTTGAAAATTCGTCGATTCTTGTTGTTAAATCTTTGGTGGTTCCCTCAGGTGCAGACGGTGGTGGTAATTTATCAATTTTCTTTTCCTTATTCTTAGTTTTATTAGTAGGTCCTCGGGCGAGATAAAGCAACAGGTTGGTGAGAGAGCTCCAGATTGCACCAAATAAATGCATACTCTATCCGTAAGCTGAATGCAGAGCATAACCGTGGATTGCTGTGTCGATAACGATTTTTATTAAACGGACGATTATCAGAATGCCAAGTACTTCAGCGGTTGCAGATCCGAAGGAAATGAATCTATTCCAGACTCGTGAAGCGGCATTTTCAGCTATTTTATTTAGCGCTGCTTCGTCCAACAGATTATACATGGAGACGGCGTCTGGATTGATGGAGTAACCAGTAATGCCTCTTGCAACTATATTAAGAAGAGCGAGTTTTTTGACAGGAAACATGATGTGATCTCTTAGTTTTTTTATATCGTTTTCGGAATATATTCTGCTGATAGCCAGGGGTCCCGGCGTTAAATAATCCCAAGTGAAAGCTGTTATTGGTTTTAATTGTTGCGGAGGTTGTTGTCTAATTTGAGGTTCCGGTGTGAATTGAATCCAAGTTTCCTCGATGCGATACATTGTAGGCAATTCTGAGCTACATTCTCTTTGGATCTCGAATTTAGTGATTATTTGAGATTTAGGAGTAAGGAACAAAGAAGAGTAATGGACTGTTATAGGCAGTTCTGTATAACACTTTTGTTTTTCTTACTACAACGTCCACAGGAATACACTTGATGATGTATGTCGTTTCTTCCGTAGTAACAGCCATGTACCCTGGTCCTTTCATTAGTCGGTATGCAAATTCATCCGGTTGAAGAGTAGTGAACGACAGAGCGTTAGTAATTATCTGTCGTTCTAATTCACATTTTTGTTGCATGACGTTGTAATATAATGAAGTCATCTGTTGCCAAATATATTTTTCCACATATACGAATTTGGAATTCATATATGCGAAAATGTCCAAATTATCCACGGGGATAATATTGCGACTAGCAAAAGTATCTCTCTTTTTTGTTTCCAAAATGAACAGTTTAGGATGTTCCGTGCGGAATAGAGTGTATCCGCACAGGGGCTGTTCCTTTGTCTTTGTGAGAGCAAAGGTAATGTCCTGCGTCGTCAGGCTATAAATGATCGCAGCAGGAGGGTTGCTTGAATCGTCAGTGATTCTGGTCGCAGGTCCCTCGTAAAGAACGTCGTATTGGTGAAAGTTGCAGGTAGATGTGGGTACAGGTTTTCAATAAGTGTATCCGTTTTCTGAATCATAGCAAAATTCTTTGCTTAATGGGCGAATGGTTCCGGATTTTAGCATTATTTATCCTGAATTTAATTGCACAGGAACATATGTGCTCCTCATGGAAATTTTGACAGCAGCTTGAACGATAACGTTGTCCCAAGTTCCTTAAGGATCAGAGTACTGAGTTCTCTTGCAAGTTTTGTTATTACAGCCAGCTAATGTAAGGCTGTGATAGGTAGTCTGATTAGCTCTTAGTCTTTGAATAACGTTGCCAGCTCTCAAGGAGAAAATCCCTTCGTGAAACATCCTTCGACATACAGTATATCCAGTTTCATGAATATATTCTGCTCTTCCATTGTGAACTACGGAAACGTGTGAATGCATTTCGCAGTATTAATTGTCCTCGAGATATCCACCTTGCATTGAATAACTTCAGCATGGTCATATTCCGAGAGTTGTAAAAGTTGTACATAAACATCTGTAGAGTTTGGTTTCCGTATGTTAAAATTGCATTCTCCAACATCGAGCAGCGATACAGAAGTGATATTCAGGTGTTGTCCGCCACAATCGAATCCGATTAAAGCGCGGGTCGAATTTATAAAAGCGAGAATCGCGAAGTATATTAACATTTCTGTAATAATAACACACAAATTACATATAAGTTCCACACACGTATATAATAGTTACATATAAGTATTGATTCCACACACGTATATAATTAATTCCACACATATATATATTGTCGCTTTGCGTATTTTTGTTTTTTCTTTTCTTTTTTTTTTTTTTTATTTTGTCATCATATCCCTTTACTTATTTTACATAAAAGGATATGCTTATGTCAAGATCCGCAAGCATACAGATTTTGACTTTAGAAACAGTAAGCGTTTAGTAGCAAGAGTGCGTGCGTGCATACTTAAAATTATCTGTTTGCCAGAAAGAATCGTGGTTCTTAACTATCTTAAAATTTATGTTTTTAAAAATAAGATTAACATATAATGTTGTCAAAATTAGTATATATTTAATTAAATTATGCTAAATAAAAACATTACAAGTACATAGTGCGATAACTGCGCATGCAAAGACTTATGTGATTCTATATTTAACTTAAACATTTCAAGATTTTTTTCTTAGGAGTCTAAAATATATGCGGCCTGTGCTATTATAAGGGATGTCTATATAAAAAGGAATCGGGAGAAAACGCATGGCATTTATTGTTTGGTGGTTCTCAGATAAGAATCGAGAAAGGATGGTAAAAAAACATAAAAGAAAGTATGGCAGGAGTAGGGGGAGTGAAATTCCACAGGGTTATAGTTGTTGGAGAAATTTCACAGTTACAATTTTGTCG
The DNA here is from genome assembly GCF_048542155.1 of Nylanderia fulva. Taxonomy (NCBI): domain Eukaryota; kingdom Metazoa; phylum Arthropoda; class Insecta; order Hymenoptera; family Formicidae; genus Nylanderia; species Nylanderia fulva. The sequence continues at coordinate 677,238 of NW_028190710.1, read as the reverse complement.
GTGCAGAGTGCGGGTCATAGTTTGTGAGTGAGAAGGTATAAAATAAAATCAATCATAAAGATGATTATAATGGGGAGGGGGGGGGGGCGAATCTGAGGGGGCTGTCTATGTATCCAGTGAGTTAGAGATGGAGATCATTTATTATGATGTAGATGTGAGTATCATTAAGAGATTATTTATATTTGTTATAATGTATAACTCATAATTTTGAGATGTTATGAGAGTCATGTAATTTCCAGCCTGCTTTTTGGGGAGGTTGGATGGAGGTTCTTGAAGCATATGGAGGAGTATCGAAAGTACGTTGACTAAATACGGGAGAAGCGGGTTTTTAGGAGGTCCAACGCGGATTTCGTGTGGGAGGATGACTTTCATTTAGATGAATTTTTCAAGGAGTCCTAAAGGTAATTTTAGGAGTAATTTCCTTTTTCGACACGAAGCATTAGGCTCTTTTATTTTATTAACATTGACGTATTTTGTGTTTCAGGGTGGGAGGTGGATAGGACAATACGTCGTATGAAATTTTTACAATATATAAAAAAATGCCAGATGGATAAGACAAGACTTGAAGCCGCTCTCCAACGACACAAGCGTCAGGAGGCTGCAATGAGTGGTAACTCTCAATTTTTCTCTAGGTTTAATCAGATTGACATTATTTTGACGTGTATGTATTTGTTTTACAGAGGAAGAAAAAGCAAATGCGAGCCGAAGTGTGGAAGCTATTATAAGATTTAATAGCAAGTCGAAATAAATGTTGTAGAGAAAAGGAAGAATAAAAATTTATAAGGGAATCAACAAGTGTTTATTACTCCTCTCAATTCCTATTCTAGTAAGAATAAAAATATTTCATTGTTATTCCTTATTGCTGTTATTTATTATATAAAAAAGATAAGAAAAAGAATTATATATTTCTTCTCCCTTTTTTTTTTTAATTTATACCTTAATGTGTCTTATTAATATAGTTTATTACGCTTAATTAAGGGTGCTTGCAATTAAGAGTAACGTTTGCTCAATTGTTATTAATATTGTTGATAACTTAAATTAGTTAAGAAATATAATTAACTTCATTAAATTTTTCCTCTCTTTTTTGTTATTTTCCATTATTACATACTAGTTAGTTTTAGTATATATTATTATATAGTTCCTTAGTTTGCCACGTTATTTTATTTAAAGATCCTTAACCTAATTTCGCAATTGTCCAAAAAAAATTACTAGTTTCTATATAAATTTGCTTAGAGAAAGTAGTTTAGTTCTATTATTAATAATTTATTTAGTCACTTAATAAACTATGATGCCGATATTGTTGCGTATTCGTTTAAGTATTGTCATAATATAAGTGAAGGGAAATATATATAATGTACATAAAGATTGAATATTTTTATTTATTTTTTATTATCTTTCATCTTACTAAGCAGAGAAATTGTCATTAAAATTACTAGTCCTTGGATCAGCTAGATTAAGTTAAGGGATATAATTATATTTCAACCTTATTATAAAAAAAAAAGTTTTAATATACACACTTAATGTGCCGTGCTCCTATTACAGCGTGGGATAAAGCAAAGCGTCTTGGAAAGAAGGCTTTGTCTTCACTTCTTTTTAGTCGTGTCAGAGAAATATACGGAAGACCGACAATTTTATACGATTCACCTTAACTCAGGATATCAGTCCCTAAGCGGTTAAGATGACTACTCGAGACTCAGGAAAATACACCCCTAGGCGAGGTTGAGAGTGAATATCGGAACTCTTTTCGAGACTCAGGGAAATATACCTCTAGGCGACGTCGAGAGTTCCATTTAATAACTGACGTGATCGTGTTTATTACATACATTTAGTGATATATTTCACAACTCTTTAAGGTCATACGAGTAACAAATAAAAACGTTATTATAATAAGCGAGCTTAGTATCCAAGATTATAAACTTACATCAATAAACTATATAAACAATACTACAGTGTAAAATATAAAAGTTTTACCCTGTCATCAAAACAGATTGCTTGCTAAGAAAACAAACATTGTGGCATTCGAGTAAAAAAGAAATATAGTAAAATAATTTCAACAGCTTTTTCTTTATCCATTTTTTTAAATTTAGGATATAGATCTAAATTTAAATTATATGCAGGTGACTTAATAAGATTAGGTATTGGAACATTCGCAAGCGTATATCTGTTAATTTGCAACATTACTCATCTGTAATAAAATAATGTTTGTACAAATAAGTATATAATATATAAGAAATTTTAAAGTTTTTATCTTTACAAAAATAACAGTGAAAACGTTTAGTTCAATTTTTAATTAATAATATATAATAATTTATATATATTTATTCAGTAAAATATAAACATGAATGTTTTAATAATTATTTTATACATTTATGAATTAATAATGTATAATTTATAATAATTTAAACAATTTTATTAATTTTTAAGTTTTCTATCTATAAACTAGATTGCGTTTGAACATCTCTACTCTTTTTTGTAAAAAAAGCATGCAAAGTCGATTCTCGCATGTATTGTTGCCACTTTTCCATGTTACTGATTGGTTGTCTCGATATGCATTGTATGTTATATTTGTAGCATTGAGTAGCTGTCATCGCAAAGGTTAATAGTTTGACAGTTGTTCAAAATAATATTAAATCAAAGCACATAAAATCAATAGAGCGCGCGCTTGTATTGTTTAGTATAAAAAAGTCATGTGTTACGTATGTGTGAGCCAATGAACGAAAGAAAGACAAAGCGCCTGCGTAGGAAAAAGGTATGTAAGGAGACACGGATAGGCAGACAGACAGAAAGCAGGAAATCCTCGAGTGTGAACAATAAAGAGCGTGCAATAACAAGTAGTGTCTGAAGTTTATTAACCGCCCGAATATAACATTGGCGACGAGGATGACAAATGAAGCAAGTATTGCTTTATTTAATCCACATGAGGATCAGCATGGTATATTCCCGAGGTGGAAAAAATGATTGAGAAATTTCGAGCTCTTTCTACTAAGTAAAAACATCACCGAAGCACCAAGAAAGAAAGCTATGCTTTTGCATTATGGTGGAATAGACCTACAAGATATATTTTACGCCATTCCGGACGGTGATACAGTAGGAGCGAACGAAGATCCATATATCAAAACTAAGACAGTATTAACGAATCATTTTAGACCAAAAGTAAATTCAACATATGATCGACATCTTTTCAGAAACATGGCGCAGAAAGAAGAGAGAACGATTGGACAGTTCTTTACACGTCTACAGGTAAAATATTGCAGATTTGCTACAGTGGATACGGAAATCTGTGATCAAATTATTGAAAAAGGACGTTCAGTGAAAGTAAGAAAATGCATATTAAAAAAAGGCGATATCGAGTTAAAAGAAGCAATAGAGATCGCGTAAGCATTTGAGACGGCGTCGGCACAGACAAAAGCTATGGAAAGTGACGTCGTAGCACAGATAGCAGCAAGAAGAGAAAAGACATCACGAGGAAAAATAGACACTTAAGATATTAGGTGTTATAAATGTAAATTTCGCGGACATCTTTAATCAGACGAAAAATGCCCTGCTAGAGAAAAAAAAGTGTCAAGAAAAAGGACATTTCGCGGCATGTGTAAAATTCAAGCGAAAAAATATGGCGAAAACAAGACAGGAAAGAAATCAAGCCGGACAGCAGCGCCAACTACAAGAACAAAAGGAAGTCAACATCGGTAAAGCAGCTAGAGAACGACACCAATGAGGAAGACAATGAGTATGCCTTTGCGTTGAATGAAGTACTAGTGTATTAGAGCAAGGAGAATTTGTATCGGCAATTATAGGAGGAGTTAAAATCAATCTTTTAGTAGACTCAGGATCGCGATGTAACATTATAGATGAGAATACATGGGAGTTATTAAAATTAAAGAGAATAAAATGCAGAGCGCGAAAAGTCAATAAAATAGCATTCCCATACGGGAAAAAAGAAGGGTTAGAGATCTTTGGCAAATTTAATTGCAAAATAAAAGTCGGGAATAAAAGAACACAAGCAGTTTTTAGTTTTCAAGGCGAAGGACAACCGCTGCTAGGCATAAAAACAGCAAAAGAATTAAGCATTTTAGACGTGGACGTTCATTTACAAATTAATCAAATCACGAATAATATTAAAAGCGGTATCAAATTAAATAATAAACTTTTTAAAAGAGTGAGAAAATTGAAAAATTTTTAACTTAAAATACCAATGAACAAGTCAGTAAAACCAATTGTACAACCTAGAAGAAGACTACCGCATAAAATGCGCGATATGGTCAAAAAGGAAATAGACAAATTGCTAAGGGAGGATATAATAGAAAAAGTGGAAGGGCCCACACCCTGGATATCCCTAATAGTACCGATAGTCAAGAAATCAGGAGAAATACGTCTTTGCTTAGATTTGCGTCGAGTGAATGAAGAAATAACGCGACAACAATATCCTTTACCAGTATTCATCGAATTACTCGATAAAGTCAGGGGTGCCGAGTATTTTTCAAAATTAGATATTTGAGGGCCCTTTAATCAAATCGAGTTAGAAAAAAATACACAAAAAAGTATTACCACATTTAGTACAGATTTTGGTTTATTCAGATACAAAAGATTAGTTTTCGGTTTAAATTGCGCACCAGAGATTTTTCAAGGAATACTAGAAAACATTTTGCGGGATATTGAAGGTGTAATAAACTGCGCAGATGATATTTTGATTTTTGGAAAAAATTTATACGATTATAATCTAAAACTTAAATTAGTACATGATAAACTTTTAGAGAAAGGTTTGACGCTCAACAGAGAAAAATATATTTTCGCGGTTAAAGAAATTGAATTTTTGGGATTTATAATAAACGGATCAGGATACCGACTGATAAAATCAAAAGTTAAAGCAGTACAAAACTTTAGGAAGCCTAAAACAGCAGAGGAAATTAGAAGTTTTTTGGGGCTAGTAAACTTTTGCGCGACATTTATTCCAAATATGGCAACAATTAGTGAGCCATTAAGAAATCTAACACGGAAAAATGAACCATTCGTATGGGGTAGCAAACAAGAAATAGCATTTCAGATATTAAAAAAAGAACTAACAGGATCAAAAACATTAGGTATTTATAACCCGGACGCGAAAACTAGAGTAATTGCTGATGCTAATCCAGTAGGTATAGGCAGCGTTTTAGTACAAAAACAATGCCAGCGATGGCGAATCATAAGTTATGCGAGTCGGAGTTTAACCGATGAGAAACGCGGTACTCACAAACAGAAAAAGAAGCCTTGGCACTCGTTTACGCGTGCGAAAGATTTAAATATTGGTTTTTTGGTATTGAATTTGAGCTGGTTACAGACCATAAAGCTTTGGAATGCATATTTGCGCCAAGATCAGAACCTAGTAATCGCATAGAGAGATGGGTGCTAAGGCTCCAAATGTTTAAATACAAAATAATCTATGAAGAAGGAAAAAATAACATAGCAGATTCGTTATTTTGATTATTGGAAGTAAATAATAAAGGGGAGAAAAGTAAATGCAAAAACGAATTGTTTATCGCGTGGGTTACAAAGGAAAGTGTGCCAAGAGCAATGTCAATTGAAGAAATAGAATTAGAGTCGCGCGAAGATCGGTGGTTAGGCGAACTTAGACAAGCAATCACAAAAAATTGCGCAGTTGGAGAAGAAGAATTGGAGACAGGAACTGCTAGACTATTTACTCATGTATTGTACAACCCCGCACGGGCGAGTCAACGGGCGTTACATCAGCGGAATTAATGTTCTGTGTAATGGTCGAAAACTGAGAACTAAAATGCCAGAATTGCGAGAAACCAGAAATTTAGACAAGGCTATTAGAGATAGAGATGCGTGGAGAAAACTAAAAAGTAGAGAACGATATGATTCTAAGAATAATGTGAAAGAAAGTGAATTAAAGGTAGGCGATAGAGTTTTGTTGAAAGCAATAAAAAAAGATAAGCTAAGTCTGGAATACGATAGCGGAAGATACAAAGTGATTGAACGATGCAATGATAATGTATCGGTTCAAAACGCGGATGGAAAGATGTTTAAACGTAACGTAGCGTATGTAAAGAAATTTAATCAGGCAAGTGAAGTAGATGAGGATGTTGAGATAATATCGGAACAAAATGTTAAAGTAAAAACGGAGCCACTAGATGAATCCATCGTTATAACGGAAACAGAACCAAACGCGAAACTTAAGGTAGCGCAAGAAAGGTCTGTGCGAAATAGAAAACCGCCCAGTCACTTGGGGGACTATGTATTAGAATAGGTAAAGATCAAAGCTAGTATAATAGCTTTAAAAATTTTATAAGTTCATAATAGGTAAGATCGTTTAATGTATATGTTCAAGCTGTAAGTCATGCAAATAGTGTATAACAAGTTTACCTTAAAAAAAGGAAAGGATGTTATGTATGTTTGAGCCAATGAGCGAGAGAAAGACGAAACGCCTGCGCAGAAAAAAGGTATATAAGGCGACACGGACAGACAGACAGACAGAAAGCAGGAAATCCTCGAGTGTGAACAATAAAGAGCGTACAATATCGAGTAGTGTCTAAAGTTTATTAACCGCTCGATATAACATCACGTTTACCCGTGAAGTGCATGTGTAGAGTCGAATATATCGTCAGTATTGTTGCCGTTTTATCGTGTACGTGATTGGTGGTCGATTCGAGGCGATTGCAGTTATGAAAATGACAATTCGTATCGTGACAGTTTAACGGTGAAAGGTTAATGACAGTTTGTATCGTGTTAATTTAACGGTGATAATATCGTGGTGTTAATATTTCTCTAAGGAATAGATAATATGACATTATTAAATAATAATATTGTTCAATATTATTTTATATATACATATAAATATACAAATTTTAAATGTTCGAATAATACTAAAGTTAATTATATTTAAAAAATTTTATTAAAGGTTAAAGATAGGACGAAGAATATACAATAAAAAAAATAGAAAAAAATGAGAGAAAAAATGTAAGAAGATTTGAAATTAGAAAAGGCAAAAAATAGAAAAAGAAATAAAGAGAAGAAAGGAAAAAAGTGAGAAGAAAGAAAAGAGTAGATAATATAGTAATTAGGTAATAATATTGTTCACATACAACCACACACGCACATAAACAATATTTTATGTGTATATATATATATATACACATAATGGTAGAAATTGCCTTGCCGGTGCCACGACATTTGTTAGCACCATGCAAGTTTGCCACACTACAGCCTTATCTAAAAGAATTGGAAAGATACATATTAGGGCCATCCTTGCGCCTGATATATAAATGGCGTGGCATTCATTATAAAGTTAAACGGGCGCAAGTCTGGATTTGACCAGACTTCTAATGCGGCCCATATTTGCCCCACGTCAAATGCTGTCGAGATTTTTATTGCTTTTCACATTTAATGTATATCTTTTGTCATACATATATCTCTTGTTTTTTGGATCCTTTCCTTTGCCTAGATTTTTTGCATGCATCATCAGCTCATTCGGGGTAAAATTGCACGGTAAGTATTATAATAATTATATGAATTAACGCATTTACACCCCCCCACACAACACACAATATATATATATATAATTATATGCATAATTATGTTCTTTACATATAAAGAATTATTATTAAGAACCTTAAAATTGAACACAATAATAGTTCTAAGTATATAATATAATATATAAGTATGTTTGCTACAAATTATAAATATATGGCTCTCAAAATTTCAGCATTATATATAAAGATATATTTACAGATGTCTGACAGCGATGATGAACAAATGGTTCATCGGTTTAAAATTGTCAGATTTATTAGAAAAAGAAAAAAAGGTTCCACAAAAGAGATTGATATCGTTCCTTCAACTTGGATTAATTGGGATAAAAACACTAAACGATTGAAAGTTCCTTCAACTTGGATTAATTGGGATAAAAACACTAAACGATTGAAAGTTCCATTTCTTTCACTTCCATATATAAAAGAAGGGATAAATAATCTCCATGATTTGGTTAAAAACGAAGTGGAAGCACCAGAGTCATGGCCACTGTTCAGTGTTGACATTGTTGGTCAAGCAAGTATGTATTATATACAATTTTATTTTTTTTAAATAAAAGAAATTTAATAAAGTTCAAATTGATTAGATGCTCACAGACTAGCTTCATCCAACAGAATGTTCATCAATCTGTTGGATTGTATCTGATCTGGAAGCACCTTGATGCAGTTAAAAATTTTTCTTACGGATTGATTAAACAATGTAAGCTTATTTATTCAAAATTAATTATAATAAATTTAATAAAACAATAATCTTATTTCAGAAACATATTCAGAAGCTGTTGATCGCTTAATGCTTCTTGGTCAAAAGGAGACTGCTTTTTCACAGGATTCGGAAGATGACGAACTAAAAATTAAGAAAGCACAAGCAATTTATCAATAAAAAAGATTTTAAAAAAGTGCGGAAGAAATTAAAGAAATTTTTAGTAGAACTCCTATGTTTACAAAAAAATCTTGTAGTCAGTCAGGTATGATTATATTTTAAAATGTACAATATTAATATTTATTTTAGTTAAATTTTTAACTGTATTAAGGTGCTTTCAGATTAGATACAATCCAACAGATAGAGTTTTACGACACATGTACACTAATACCAAAGATGAAGTACAAATATCTTTGTAGTAATACTATTGTAAGCGAGTTAAGTAAGGCCATGTTTTTTATTTCATCGATGGATCAAGCGCATGATACGTAAATGCTACACGTGCAGATTTGCGCATAATGCGCTTGCTCCATCGATGAATTAAAAAACATGGCCTAAAGCTCACGGGCTACGAGTCATTTTACTGTACAATTATAGTTTAGTTAAAGTTCAACATGTAAAATTAATAAGACGAGTTCTATAATATTTATATTTTCTGCAATATAAATTTTAAAATTATAAAAAAATATTATTTATACTTTATTTTATTATACCTTTTATAATTAATATTAGATATGTAGATAAGATAATAATGATTAATGAAAAATATATATGATGTATTAAATAAATTTTGTATTACATGTGCAGGCAATGTGGCACTTTTGGTGCACGATTTTTGTGCCGAAAGTAACCAATTTCCACCATCGACTTACAATATATTACATACTTATGTTCAATGCATCCCAAGCCGGTTTCAATGTATTTCCTACGGGTTTCAACGCCATCTCCCAGCACACACGAAAAATAACTAGCACACTACCGCCACTTCGCGCCTGCCCAACACGCATCTAACCTATCAGCTACTCGTATCTCGTATCTCACTCGCTTCACGTAACATATCACCTACTCGCATATCAGTCATCTCTGCGTTACACAAAACTAAATTCATTAAACATACAGTGTTCAAAATAATCAAATATAAAAAAACAATCCTAAAACTATGACAAGTGACAACATAATGGAATTATCAACCAGCGAAAACGAACTAACAGAACCTCCTAAAAGAAAAGAAACCGCTGGAGCTACGATATAAAGTCTCTTACCCCCAAAATCGAGAGAAAAATACGAAACAGCATACAGCAAGTTTATAGCATGGAGAGCTAAAAAAAAAAACCAAATCGATGTCTGAAAAGACACTTCTCGCATATTTCATAGAGCTATCGAAATCTAACAAGCCATCGACTATGTGGGCAACATACTCAATGCTCAAGACTACAATAAATATAAAAAATAATATCAACATCAACAAATACGAAAACCTCACTTCATTTCTAAAAACACAGTCAAAAGGATTTCAGTCCAAAAAAGCGAACACATTGACACCGGAACAAATTAAAAAGTTCCTCGATGAAGCACCAGATCAAACACACTTAGCGACAAAGGTAAATATCAAACATAAAAATACATTATTACATAATAACTAAAATATTAAACATAATTACAAATATAAAGTAAATAATATAACCATACCACAAAAAACTTCATACATTATACACACGCATACTCAACTATTTACAAATTTATACATTACATATATTATTTACAGCTCGCTACTATCTTTGGAATATGTGGAGCATGCAGAAGAGACGAACTAGCTAATATAAATATGGAACACATCAAAGACAGAGGATCTCTATTGCTCGTTACAATTCCAACCACAAAAAACTATAAACCGAGAAGCTTTGTAGTAACAGAAGAATTTTACAGTATTTATAAAAAATACTTAGTCTTCAGACCACACGACATCAAAACACCAAAATTATTTCTAAACTACCAAAAAGGAAAATGCACCCATCAAGTGATTGGACTCAATAAATTTGTCAAAATGCCAACGGTCATCGCAACTTATCTGAATCTACCAGATCCTAACTCTTACACTGGACATACATTCCGTCGTACTTCTGCCACGATCTTGGCAGACTCTGGAGCAGACATACTCACACTAAAACGAAACGGAGGATGGAAAACCAACGCAGTAGCTGAAGGATACGTGGACAACTCCTTTACTAATAAAAAGAATATTTCCAATCAAATCACAACCACGATAACAAATAATAACTTTCCAACTTTTCAATCAGCAAAAACAATTTACGACCAAGCACAACCATCCACATCTACAAACTGCATACAAAACGACAAAGAAAATGAACCTACAAACACTCAAACTGACACTATAGATCAACAAAATATCAACAAGAATTTAACTGAAATATTGTCTGCCTCTAAACTAAAAAGTATTACATTCTCAATAACTAATTACGCCAATCTCACAATAACTTTACCACCAAAAGAAAACTAATATTTTTTTTTTCATTTCTTCACTTTATAATGAAAAACAATTTCTTTTTAAAACATGATGTATCAAATTTATTATTCTGCTTATAATATAATTGCAAATATTCTTTTTAATTACTTATAATATACTTATACTTATAATATAATATATATTTCCATTCAAATTTTTCCTTTTTTTTTTTTTGAAAAAGCTTTAACAATTTATTTCTCAATTTTCACATGATTATGTATTTCTTTTATATAAAATCCATTCAACTTATACTATATAAAATAACTGCAATAAATACGTCTTCCAAAAATGATAAATACAACATTCCCAGGAAGGGAAAGAGGTGTTAGTTCGTTTTCGCTCGTCGAAAATTCCGTAGCAATAATTTGCTTTAAACAAAAAATAAATTAGAAATAACTCATTATTTTATATATTCAACTCTATATAATTATAAATCTATTCTATGTACACTTCATAATTACTATTTAATTTTCATATATTTAATAAATCTTTATCCAACTTAATAATTACAGAAAATTAATAAATTAAAATAAGATCTCAAGTCAAAATCATTTATTAAATTCTAAACGTTTCGACCCACTTCGGGTCTTCTTCAGTAGCTGCAAAATACAAAGAAACAAAAAAAAAATAAAAGATAATCGGTACAATCAGAAAATTATAAAACTCGTATACATACAATCCGCAAATAAATTAAATATCATTCTCCTCCCTATTCGAACCGTCCGGTCGTCGGAGTGTCTCCCTAACGGTGACCATCGTCAGGAAGGAAGCAGAGCAGTGACTCCCTTACCAACACTAATCAACATAGTATAAATTAAACGTGTAAGATCCCCAAGAATTATAAATTAAAAACCGGGAAGAACACTCACCCCGACAGCAAAAACAGAGAGAAGACGATGCTACACGTGACACATCACTCTAACGACTGTGCGGTATTCTACCTCGACACAGTCGATACATATATACGCAAAAAAAACAAATATAAAAATAAAATATGAAAATAAAGAGTGATGTGTCACGTGTAGCATCGTCTTCTCTCTGTTTTTGCTGTCGGGGTGAGTGTTCTTCCCGGTTTTTAATTTATAATTCTTGGGGATCTTACACGTTTAATTTATACTATGTTGATTAGTGTTGGTAAGGGAGTCACTGCTCTGCTTCCTTCCTGACGATGGTCACCGTTAGGGAGACACTCCGACGGCCGGACGGTTCGAATAGGGAGGAGAATGATATTTAATTTATTTGCGGATTGTATGTATACGAGTTTTATAATTTTCTGATTGTACCGATTATCTTTTATTTTTTTTTGTTTCTTTGTATTTTGCAGCTACTGAAGAAGACCCGAAGTGGGTCGAAACGTTTAGAATTTAATAAATGAGTTTGACTTGAGATCTCATTTTAATTTATTAATTTTGTGCATGTCATCCGCACAGGCTCCGATTGCCGTCGAGATTTTATTTTTATTGTAACACAATAATTTGAGCCGAAATTAACAGTTTTTTTTTTATATTAATAATTACAATATTTTTATATACATTCAATACCATAATGAATACTTCCTACATTTAATTTCCCTTTCTACTAACTCTTTACATAAACTTTACTCAATCTCAAATACAATTTGTTCCAACCTACTCATTTTTCAAATAATTTATAAATAAAATTTACAATTTACCTTTTCTTAACAAATTAATTACAGTATTTAATTATTAACAGTATTTTTTTTTTAAATACCACCACTCGTGCGGGTAAACGCACTCGCCTTCGGCTCGTGCGTCCACCCGCACTCGTGTGGTACACACACACACACACACACACAGGCACACGCACCAACTCTTCTATGCACTTGTAATACAAAATAGTATGTAATGTACTATTTATTTTGTATTAATTTTAATTTTCAATTTTTTTTTACTTATTTATTTGGCGCAACCTTTTGATATCATTTTTTTTAGAAATATATTAATTTTACAACATAAGTTTTATATTTTATCTATAACGTTTTACACATAAACTTGGCGTCTTTTTTACCTTTTTTTAAAAAGGTAATTTTTTATGATATATATAACCGTAAAATATTCTCTAATATAATTATTAATGCATTAATATCTATAAGCTATGCTGTGTGTCTAAAGAAGATTGCGTTCAATGCTTTATCAATTGCTTTAATAATAAAATATAATCACCCGCCATGCAAATCCGATGACTATACAATATGAAGTTATTTTCATAAAATTATCTTTATTTATCGAAGGTGATAATTTCTTTCAACACACAGTGAAGGAAAAGAACACAATAAAAATAGAGAAAAACAACGTTCTCACTTCTATAACAATTGATTATTAAATCTAGAATGCATGGGCAGGATCTGATGCTGTATATGATCACTAAATATTTCATATTGTGCTTTAATATAAAGATTTAAGTATAAAAAAAGTTTATCGTTTAAAAAATATAAAATTAAAACTGTAAATTAAATACGAAATAAACCTCTAAAAGATAAAAAATCAAAATTAAACATAAAATCAGTAATTACCTAGCTAATAATTATTTACAATTAGAAGTAAATCAGTTTGTAAAAATTTGTAATTTGAAACAGTATTTGCAATATAAAATTAATCTTGCTTATAGAAATATGATGAATAATAAATTCTCTAAAGAAAATAATAAAATTACATTTTATTTTTTTATTTAAAAAATCTAATTTTTAAAATATAAGTTCAACTTTGTATGATAATTACACTGCTATATTTTGAAAAGTAGATTTTTCTTAATAAAAATAAAATGCATTTTTATTTTAAGAGATCATTTGTAATATATCTATAAGCAAGAATGATTTTTATGCAAATATTTTCAATTTTTAAATCCTCACAAACTTCTAATTGTATTCTAATTGTATGTTTTTAAAAATTAATTATTAATTTCATAATTAAATTTCAAGTTACATTTTTTTGAGGTACGTACATTATATTTAAAAAAACACATTTTTTAGAGATATACTATTTTTTGAGGCCATTACATTTTATAATAATATATATTTTTGAAGTTTCTCTGTTGCCTATAAATTATTCCTATAATATTATATAGATATATTTCCTATAATTTGAGTATATTTTTATCTTTGTATGAGAGATTTTATAAAAAATATTATAATTTATTAATTAAAATTTTTTGTAACTAGTAAATTAATTAGCTTTTCTATAAATGTTGTGTTTCTGAACAATAATTTATTATACATTTCCTCTATGTTAATAGTATACATTTTTAAATATTTCAAACTATATATTTATTTTAATTATTGGTTGTTATTATAATCATCAGTCTAAATTAATTTTAATATATTAAATAAGTGAAACATTTAAAATTATTTATATTAATGTAATTTAACTGTGCCCAATATCATTATTTTGATATACTATTGTATATATTCATGTTTATATATATTTATATACACATATATGTTTATGTATAAGATAGTTTAATTAAAAATTTATGAGAAGTAAAACGAATAAGCTACTGATAGCTTCTGTAAATAGGCAAAACTGTTTATATGCCAGAAAAAAATTGTATCTACTTGGTGTCACGACTTTACTGTTTCGCTTGAGTACTATACTTTCTGAAGGATTTTTATTTCAACGACGTTATATGTCAGAAGCAACGTTACCAGATTGAAAGGCTAGAACAGATAAAATAAAAAAAGAAGCAATAGGAAAGGATTCAATCCCAAGAAATAAATCGTGTCACGGCTTAATGACAAAAAATAATAATGAGTGATATGTACAAAAAAATATGAGAATAATACAATATTAAAAATAATTTATAAACATTTTAATAGCAAATGAATAAATTAAATTGCAAGATTTTTTCTAAAGCAGGCACAAAAGCTATAACAGTAGATAAAGCCTACTGTCTTTTAGAAACAATATCAAGAGGATTAACAGACATAGATTCCTTAAATCTTTCCGGTACGAAATATTTTTTTATCGAAATATCATATAATTTTATTCGTTCAAACATTCCTAAGCTTACTGACTGCATACCTCGAGCTCATAACATGTCGGAATTCCTTTTTTTCTTTTAGCCAAAAGTAAAACCAATAAAACTACGGGATACAAGACCATAAACCTTTTCTTCCGAAACGAAACGTTGCCTAAGGAATATAATGGAATTCTATTTTTCCGTCTAAATCTTTTAAAATTCTACCGACCATACCTCGAGCTCTTGGAACAAAGATCCAGCTTAGTTTTCGTTTATAATTATTTGATCAAATAATATCTTTATATATTTTAAATATAATATAGGTACTAGAAAACACAAGCGTGCGCTTTGCGCGCGCTAAACAAATTTTTACTCCGCGAGTGTATATAATTTTAATTCGCCGAATTTCTATTATGTAAATAATTGAAATTGTACCTAATAGAAATTCGGCCAGTTGAATTTATGTACACAATAAAAGTTTGACGAATTGAAATAATAACGCATAATAGAAATTCACGAATACTTATGTATTGTACATTGTAGAAATTCAGCGAATCAAAATTTAAATCATAATGGAAATTCAAGAATTAAAATTAGGTACACAATGAAAATTCAAGAATAAAAATTATGTATATAATAGAAATTTGAGAATTAAAATTATGTACATAATAAAAATTCGGAAATTAAAATTATATACGTAATAGAAATTCGGTGAATTAAAACTATGTATACATTACAGAAATTCTCTATTTCAAATAATGCACATCCCTGACATACAGAGATGATAGGACTATCTGTCGTTTAACACTTTAACTGTGATAATAATAAATTGAAAATTGAAAATATAACTTACGGCAGTGACGAATGTATGGAAAAGTTTATCCGAACCATGATACTTGAAATTTTTAGCAGCTGATGGTCTGTGTCTCGATACGACCGGTGTACATCACGATATTATTTTTCCCTTATTTTTCCCTCGTGGTTTTTGAGCCTATGCTCTACACGCTGGTCCATCGAACAATGTGGCAAGTGGAAGATTCGCTCGTAGGGTAGGAGACCGTTGGCAACGCATAGTGGAAGGGGTGACGCACACAAACTAGAACTGTGTACATGTGAGGACAATATACATACATATACAAGCTATTCATTTTGGGACCCTATTCTTGAAATAGTTTCGTATATATTACGCAGTTCTATATTTATATATAAGAGAAGGTATGTTAAATTGCATCCCTAAATATTATAATTTTAATAAAGTTGAGAAAGAAATAACAAACTTTTTAAAATTCTTTGTTAACAATATAGTAATACAAATTTACCTATTATTGTTTTATATCATAAATTAAAAATTAAAAATGTATTTGATACTATTTACAATTCCGATTTGTAAAATTCTACCCTTGTGTTTTTAAATCTCTAACAATAAAATAACAAAATAATAATAATGAAGTTTTATTTTTTATAGAAGTTCTCAACAGAAGTTGCAACAAAACAAATTTATGAGAATGTCATATTTATATCGCATAATTTTCTTCAAATATTTAACAAAAATATAAATAAATATTATCTAAATATAATTATAAAATTTGGTAATATTTTCATCATTTGCCATTGTAAATACATATACATATATAAAAAAAACTGCCTAGGTAAAAAAATTTAGTAAATCACACCAGTATGATAAATAGGAAAGAATTAGCGCTACGTTTTAAATTTCTATTTGTCAAATTTATGAATAAAAAACTAATTATAAAACATTTTACCGATTTTTGTACGCTTTCATACAGGATTAAATAAGATGAAAAAATATTTTAATAATAAGTTTAATTGTTTATTTTTTTTCAATGTTTCTTTCAATGTTTTAATTCTGTTTAAGAAATACAGTAGAATAATTTCAATGGTTTCTTCTTTGTCGATCTGTTTGAATTTGTACAATAATATAGATCTAAATTTAAATTATATATACAGTTGATTTAGATTAATAAAATTAGGTATTCGAGTGTTTGTAGGCATATATCTGTTAATTTGCAACTCATCTGTACTAAAATTGCTACTCATCTGTAATAAAATAATATTTGTACAAATTAAGTATATAATATATAAGAAATTTGAAAGAGAGAGAGAGTAATTAAACATGAAATAAAAGACGCTATTTTTTCTAGGCTGTCAAGAAAAATGCGTGATTGCACAAGAGAAGATTGCGAGGAAGGTAATAAGTACCTTATTAATTATCTTGACTCGCAGAAAGACAGGTAAAGCCTTATTTCTAAAAACTTACCTTTAAAAAAAAAGGTAAAAAAAGACACCCAGTTAACGGCATGTTAGTAACAAAAAATTATCCATTCCAAACCCATGTAGAATTGCATGAAAAATTATCCATTGTAAACCCATATAGAATCTTACTACAAAAGTAATGATATAGAAAATGAAAATTGCGCCCAGTGAAAGTAGAAACTTGTAGAATTAAAATTGCAAACATATATAAAGTCGTATAATGAACTAGTAAATTAATATAATAGTAAATTAATATAAAATAAAAAAAATAAAATTTTAGTTAAAAAAACTGAGCGCGCTGAATATATATATAAAGGAGAGAGAGAGAGAGAGAGAGAGAGAGAATGATAATGTAAGAAGAAAGTAGCAAATATCATTATATTAATATGCATCCTAGAAAGAAATAGAAGATTATCCTCTTGACCTCATTTTTAATGAAATAAACCGTAGATTAAAATTTTTAATAACGAATAAATTGAACATAAATACATCGATTAAGACACACATTAATAATCCCACAAATGAAGATGATAATTATAAATTTATTGCGATTCCATCCAGCAAACACAGTATATAAGTGTTATATACTCAAGCATGTTACATGTAACGTATATGTTAGTTGTAATTTCCCATTCATAGATGTAACATTTTTAATATTACATATATTATATTGTAGTTATATTGTCATTATATCCCAAAATAGCACTGACTTATCAATACATCAATGTGCTATTTGGTATATGTGCATGAATTTATACTATATAACATAGACGAAAAATTCTAAAAATAAACTATTAAAAAATTTTAGGAAATATGCTAATTTGCGATTTTTTCGTAAAAATTTTCCTTTTTTTATAAAATTTATTCTTCAACGTTTTTACAAAATTGAATAACTTTTTAACAATGTATCTGTTTAATCTATACAAAGTTTTTTTCTTATCTTGCCGTTTTCGTAAAAAACTATTTTTAGAAGAAGATGCAAGAATAATAGTTGCTTCTATACATATATTGTGATGTTTTTTATCAAAAACGTTTCCGTCACACAGGTCGAACAGTCCGGCCACGATTTCAGGGTTTCCTGCTAATTTTTAGATGAAAAAGAGAGAGAGAGAGAGAGAGAGAAGGAGAGAGAGAGAGAGAAGAGAGAGAGAGAGAGGGAGAGGAGAGAGAGAGAGAGAGAGAGAGAGAGAGAGAGAGAGAGAGAGAGAGAGAGAGAGAGAGAGAGAGAGAGAGAGAGAGAGAGAGAGAGAGAGAGAGAGAGAGAAAGCGCTACGTCCCGGCTCATCAATATGCAAGTCAAGCTTCCTCCATGAGGATGCAATAATTGAATTAATATGGCGAAGAAGCAATGTGCAAATTTTAAATTGCATAATTTTTTTTAAATGTTCGGTATTTTTTTAAATTTAATTTATTAAGAAAAAATTTTTTGAATAAAATTGATAATTTTATAATAAGGTTTAAAGCATTCTTTTTACATAAAATAACATTTTTTAAAAAGTTAGATGTATGTGTATGTGTGCATGTATGTACTCACTCCCCTATATTTATTTCGTAAAATCTGAAAATATTAATTTTTTTGAGAATTTAAAATTTTATACACCAATCCATGTTAAATTTGACACAAAATATCTTTTAATTATACTTTATTCATATAAAAAAATTTGCTCAATATTTCAAAATTTACGAAAAATAAAAATGCATATTTCTTAAAAATTTTAAATTTTATAAAAAATGAACTCTTTCACGGGTCATCGCCAAACTCAATACCGACTCTTTTTAAATGATAATCTATTCATGTAAAAAAATGTATCTTCATATCTTAAAATTTATAATAGTTAGAGCAACAAAAATCATTTTTTAAAAAATTAAAAATTTTATAAAAAATGAACCCTTTCACCGAACCTCGTCAAATTCAATACCAACCATCCTTTGATAATGGTCTATTTATGTATATTAAAAAATTTATCAAGATATTTAAAAATTTACGAAAGTTAGAGCAACCACGGACATTTCTATAATAAATTCAAACTTTGATAAAAAATGAAATATTTTATGAATTTTTCTAGAAATAACATTCAATAATACTGTTATTTTTTTTACTTTATGTTAAATTAAAGCGCTTCAAGTCAAACAATTTTTGAGATATAAAAAAAAAAAACACAAATGTGGATGTGCACATATATCCGTACATACATACCCATTTTTTAAAAATGTGTTTTTCCATGTGTTTTGGAATATTTTAAACACATTGGTATCGAAACCTGAAAACAAATTTTTTCACCAAAACAAAGCTTCCTCTATGAGAAAGCAAAAAATTTTTTATTCAAAAAATAAAAAATTACATAAATATATTTACATGTGGAATTACAAAAAGATGTTTATCAAGAGACAAGGTAGTGTCTCGCGCCAAGTAGCTTTGCGTAGCGAGGCACTCCGTGTATTATAACGCGAGTCTGACAGTTGAGAACATCATATATTTCAATTATGCAATAACGGCTAAAGCGATCGAGTTCTTATTACGCTCAATCGATAGATTGTGTGTGAATTATAAAAGAAATTTTTCGTAAATTTTGAAATATTGAGCAAATTTTTTTATATGAATAAAGTATAATTAAAAGATATTTTGTGTCAAATTTAACATGGATTGGTGTATAAAATTTTAAATTCTCAAAAAAAATTAATATTTTCAGATTTTACGAAATAAATATAGGGGAGTGAGTACATACATGCACACATACACATACATCTAACTTTTTAAAAAATGTTATTTTATGTAAAAAGAATGCTTTAAACCTTATTATAAAATTATCAATTTTATTCAAAAAATTTTTTCTTAATAAATTAAATTAAAAAAAATACCAAACATTTAAAAAAAATTATGCAATTTAAAATTTGCACATTGCTTCTTCGCCATATTAATTCAATTATTGCATCCTCATAGAGAAAGCTTAACTTGTATATTGATGAGCCGGGACGTAGCTCTCTCTCTCTCTCTCTCTCTCTCTCTCTCTCTCTCTCTCTCTCTCTCTCTTTCTCTCTCTCTCTTTCTCATCTAAAAATTAGCAGGAAGCCCTGAAATCGTGGCCGGACTGTTCGACCTGTGTGACGGAAACGTTTTTGATAAAAAACATCACAATATATGTATAGAAGCAACTATTATTCTTGCATTTTCTTCTAAAAATAGTTTTTTACGAAAACGGCAAGATAAGAAAAAAACTTTGTATAGATTAAACAGATACATTGTTAAAAAGCTATTAACTTTTGTAAGAACGTTGAAGAATAAATTTTTTAAAAAAAGGAAAATTTTTACGAAAAAATCGCAAATTAGCATATTTCCTAAAGTTTCTTAATAGTTTATTTTTAAAATTTTTCGTTAATATAGTATAAATTCATGCACATATATGTTCTATACACATGCATATTCGAAAGTTCAGAAGATATTCCGAAGATATTTTATTGCCTAAAGATATCTATTCAAGCATATGCATGCCTTGTGGGATATAATACACATAAACACGCACGCACGCAAACACGAACACACACACACACACATCCTGTATGTTTAAATCTTGAAGAAATATTAATTCTTATAGTTATTAAATATTTTTAAAAATTATTAATAAAGCAGAGATTACAATATTCTTTGAAAATTTAATTTTTTAAAATACTAAAACAGATTCTTTTGCAAGATTTGTTGATCGTAATTAGAAACTAAAACAAATGTATAAATATATACCCATACATTTTGTATAATACAAATATTTTTTATTTAAAAAATTATTTTTATTGGTAAAATCATATTGAATTTATTAGAGATTATAGATTTATAGACTATTTTATACAATATAATTATATTATTTTACGACATTCGAATAATATTTTCAATGTTGATAATATATACTGTTTTATTATTTAAGTTCGTAAAAAGTTTAGAAATAAATTAAAATTTATAAATAAATATATAAAATAATTAAAATATATAAAATAAATTATTAAAAATATACTACAATTATTAAAATATACTTTAAAATGAAAAATTATTTTATTTCTTCAAGTACCTAAATATTTCTAAATCTTGAAGCGAGAAAAAAAAGAAAAAAAAATTAAAATTTTCTAGTCTGGTAAGATCTATTTGATTTAATGCGCAATTCTTTCTCTGAAAAAATGATATCATTTTTATACACATTACTTTGGCTTTGATCAAAATTCTTATATGCATAATTTTAAAAATATATATAGTTATGACACTGCTAACGATGTTTATTGTTTGAATGAAAGTCATCGTTTATAGTAATAAATTTTAATCTATGAAATAATGAGCAATATTATCATATGTCATGACATATCTTAATAAATTTTCCTATAACTCAATATAGACTTTGAGATTTATAACACTTTGATGTTCTAATATTAAAGCGTGTGCTATTGCATCTGTAATAAAGCAACAAATATTAAATATTAGCTTTTTTATATTAAAAATACTCATTATTATTTCTAATTTTTAGCTCATCACTTAGGACATAATTATAATCTCTAAATATAGAAGCAAACCGTTTTTCAAAATATATTTTCTTTGTATTAAGTATAAATAAATTCTCAATTTCTTTATTAGATAGATTCGTTTGTGCTTTAAATTGTCAGATTGAAGGTACTTGAAAATCATATCGGACTGCATACCATCAATTATATATAATTATTTAGAAAATGGTTATTAAAAATCTTCATATTTTTATAGTAGAATTATTTACTTTTCAAATTATTTATTAGGCATTAGCATAAAATATTAAAAAATAATTATTAAGATTATATGTTAAGAGAATGTAAAATTAAATTTGTAAAACCAATTATTAAATAAAAATTACGATATTTTTTAAATAAAAAATATACTATTATCTAAATTAATATTAAAATAAAAAAAATTTTTTTATTGTAAATATTCGAAGAAAATCTTTGTAAAATGTGTCTGAACAATTATGCATTATTTGCACATTATAAAAGAAAAAATTTCGGATGCACTATATAACATTATATAAGTATAAAAAAGGAAGAAATACTATTAAGAAACAAAGGCCAACTAACGAGCAAACCAAATTATGATGTCACATTAATAAAATATTAAAACATTTATTAATCTTAATAAACTTAAATAAAAATGAATTTAAATTACATGTATATATACGTTTCGACTGCACAGCAGTCTTTTTCAATATAATATAATGTTAATAGCTAATATAAATGTGCATTGAGCCTCAGATTTGATCAAAACATATTTAATATTCTATCGATAAATTAACGCAGATTTCTAATACGCCTATACTCTCGCTTTTACAATTGTCCTTTTAAATTTTTCAGTGATGTTAGATTGCAGAAGCCATTAGTGTCTACTCTTTCGTTGTTCATTTTTTTATTATTGAATTTTTTCCGAATTATAATAAGGAGTCGATAAAAGTTCCCTATTGTTAAATTGTTAATATGAAGTAGCTATCATATACATGTGAGTCACATCATAAATTATCATAAAAAGCAAGTACTTACATAATTTATTCTGACTATCAAAATATAATTTTTTTTATAACAACTCAGTTTTGTTCTTTTTAACGCAAAGTTATTGATGTGTTACTCTGATCAACGTACAAACAAAACTAATATAATAATAAGTCGATATCAAATGACATACTTTGTCATGTCACCGATAATTTTTCAAGAACATCAAAATAACAGCTTTCCAATGATTCAATGTCTTTTTTTAAATACTATTTATGTGTTCCTTCCCAGCAAACACAGTATATAAATGTTATATACTCAAGCATGTTACATGTAACGTATATGTTAGTTGTAATTTCCCACTCATAGATGTAACATTTTTAATATTACATATATTACATTGTAGTTATATTGTCATTATATCCCAAGATACTTACTGACTTATCAATACATCAATGTGCTATTTGGTATATAATTACACTATAACTACAATGTAATATATGTTATATTAAAATGTTACATTTATGAGTAGGAAATTACAACTAACCTGGATGTTACATGTAACGTACGCGTTATATTACTTGTTATATTCCGTTTTATTATAGCAATGTAACAATTATATATCGGTGTTTGCTGGGTAGTTTCCTTTTTGTTTGCCCTATGTATGTAGCTCTGCAATCATTACAATTTATTTTATAAATTACATTCAAGTTATTTGATAATTCATTTTTATCTTTTTGAGGTTTTATAATACCATTTAACCTTCTTATACATCTGTATCCTATTTTTATATTAGATTTTTTAATTGATGACGCAATTAGTTCTGATATATCATTTGTGGGATTATTAATGTGTGTCTTAATCGATGTATTTACGTTCAATTTATTCGTTATTAAAAATTTTAATCTACGGTTTATTTCATTAAAAATGAGGTCAAGAGGATAATCATTGTCAATTAACTTGTTGATAACAAACTCTAAATTTTTCTTATGGAAGATAGGATGGGATAATAATAATGCCCTATCTACTAAATTATAAATAACACCTTTTTTATGGCATATAGGATGGTTTGAAAAAAACGATAAAGTTTTTTCTGAAAAGGTTTTTTTATGGAACCAATCAATGTGTATCGTATTATTAATGACAATGATCGATATATCCAAGAAATTTATTCTGTGATTATTTTCTCTTCTTATCGTGAATTTTAATCTGTCATGGTAACTATTAAAACTATGTGTGGGATCCGCGAAAAAGAATCGGGCCTTCGGGTGACTAGACCGGGACTCGAACCCGGAACCTTCCGCTTTCCGGGCGATTGCTCTAACCATTAAGCTACCTAGGCCCTCTGCCTAACCTTCTCGCATCACCCACTTACGCGTTATGGAGGAGTCCCGATCCTACACTCGGCCGTCCTGCATTGACATTCGCCCTCGAATGTCGCCACGCGCTAGTGCCACTGGGCTTTTGGGCCTCTTTCCCACCCCCAGCCAACACCCGCAATCGTCTCTTAACTCGTTTTGCCTCGTGCAGACCGAATCCTGCCTCCATCCCGGACGAGCCCCCAAATGTGGGATCCGCGAAAAAGAATCGGGCCTTCGGGTGACTAGACCGGGACTCGAACCCGGAACCTTCCGCTTGCCGGGCGACTGCTCTAACCATTAAGCTACCTAGGCCCTCTGCCTAACCTTCTCGCATCACCCACTTACGCGTTATGGAGGAGTCCCGATCCTACACTCGGCCGTCCTGCATTGACATTCGCCCTCGAATGTCGCCACGCGCTAGTGCCACTGGGCTTTTGGGCCTCTTTCCCACCCCCTGCCTCCATCCCGGACGAGCCCCCAAATGTGGGATCCGCGAAAAAGAATCGGGCCTTCGGGTGACTAGACCGGGACTCGAACCCGGAACCTTCCGCTTTCCGGGCGACTGCTCTAACCATTAAGCTACCTAGGCCCTCTGCCTAACCTTCTCGCATCACCCACTTACGCGTTATGGAGGAGTCCCGATCCTACATATGTAATACATTAGTAACGTTGTCTTCCGGAATAAAAATTAAAATATTATCGACATATCTAAAATAATAACTTACATCTATATTTAATGTATTAAGAACGGTCGTTTCAAAATCCTGCATAACAAGATCCGCAATTACAGGAGATAACGGAGACCCCATAGAAGCCCCAAATATTTGTTTATAATTAACCTTATTAAACGTAAAATATGTAGACAACATAATAAATTTGATAACATCAGTAAATTCTTTTTTAGAAATATTAGTTTCTTTCTTTATATATTCCCATCTCTTATTTATGCTATCAATTACAAGCTCAAGAGGAACATTAGTAAATAACGATGTTACATCTAAAGACATTAACGTTTCATTGTTCTCTAGTAAGACTTCAGATAGCATGTTACACAGATCATAACTATTGTTAACATGACTCTTAGCTTTAGGGATCGCGTCTGTAATAATTTTTTGTATATAAATTGCTAATCGATATAAAGATGTGTTAATGGAAGAGACTATAATTCTAAATAGTACATTTTCTTTGTGTAATTTTGGTAATCCATATGCTTTGGGGAGAAGTGAATCACTCAAATGTAATGAATAATACTCTTTTTTTGAGATTATATCATCTTTTAATCATTTTTTAAAAAAATTATTTTGACCTTTTTCTATCTTAACTATCGGATTTATTTTGATTATTTTGTAAGTATTTTTATCTTTTAGTAACTCTTTGACTTTATCGATGTAATATTTACTGTTCATAGCCACTGTGACATTACTTTTGTCTGACTGGGTAAATATGATGTCCGGATTATCTTTGAAAAAGTGTTTCGTTTTTTTATGCATATCCAGTAATTTTTTGTTTACATGATTTCTTTTTGACTTATTATTTAAATAATAGGTAAACAGAGGGATCGCGATGTTGCGTATTGTGATAAGATTTTTTATGCTTTTAGAATTACACTCAATATCTTTGATAAACTGGTGCATCATTTTTTTTTTGTCATTTTGTATAGGAATACTAAAGTTACTCCTAAACTGTAATAAATTTATGACATCTGTCGGGATTGTTCTATCAGATGGATTGACAAACCACTTGTCATTTGTTTGTTCTAATGGATTCGCTTTCTTATGTGTGAATTTTTCCACTGCTATAAAGTTATTAATCTGAGAACTTCTATTTTTTGTTGTTATTGTGGGATCGTAAAGAGTACAACTAAAATCTATAGGTTTAAGATTATTTAAATATTCAAGTTTTTGTAGATGTGTCAACCACGTGAATTTTTTGACGTGTGTATAATTTATTTTTTGATGGTATTTATTGAAAGACGCACTATGATATATAAAATATCATCCCAAACAAGTGGTAGAATAATATTATTTAACTCTCGGAAATGTTTAGAACAATTCCTTTTTAACAATTCTATGTGTCTATGTAGGTCAAAAATTTCAATGTTAAGTATTTCGACTTTAGTTCTGTGTAACATACTTTCTAATTTCTTTTTAGCTTTATGATCACCCAAAAAAAATATTCTATTATTTAGCGGTTCCGTTTCGATTCTAGAGGACTTGACTCTTATATACGGTCTCAAGAAGATACTCTATAATTTAGCGAAATATCCTCTGATCAAGAGATACTGGATTTAAGATTATAATTCTCTTAATGCTAGAGTATGTCTTTTTTTTATTAATCTAATAATATTCTTATGTAAAACATTTAAAACAATACTTTAAGACAAGTATCCTCTACTTTCAACCTTCCTGAGTATTAACTTAAAACTCAAATAATTTTATTTATAGAGTATTAGATTTTTTTTTTAAGAGGAATTTTCTTGCTCTCTCTCTCTCTCTCTCTCTCTCTCTGTTTCACATATACACACGTATACATTTTTAAATATTTTTTAGTTACTTTTTTAAACCAATCTTGTAATTTTTAAATAAAAATTATTTCAATAAGCAGTTACGTAGTTTTTAAAAGTAATTAAAAAAAATACATATGTATCGTAAAAAATCATAAAATATTTTTACAACATAGCATATAATTTTTACAAGAATATATATAAAATAGGTATAATTGTTTTTTTAATAAAAAAGATTTGAAAATCACGAGTTTCAAACACATATATTTTAGAAAAATTACTAAACTATTAGCGAATACAAAAATGTTTATATATATTATGTATTCTATATACTTATTTCTACTTTCTGTATATATACACACTGCATGTTATAAAGTAAAATATTATAAATATATATGTAATATTATTTTACACAAACGCATGACGAAATGTTATATAATTAGAAAAACTTCTTGCTCCAAGTCTACAGTGAGAGGGTGTAGGTACTATTAGATCATCAAATTTAATAAATTTTCATTCAGAAAAACCTTCAATCACTTCATAACTACAAACATGTTCCACACAAAATTCTCGGTTTCAAACATATTTAAAAGAAAATAAACAGCATTAGATTTTTCACAATACGTAACAAATTTTATTCTACCAAATATAGGATAACTGGTGTCTTTGTGGAACGTTACAGCAACACACATTCCTTCTTTATAAATAGTACCAAAAATTTTGATCCATGAGAATATCTTTATGATAGCATTTAAATCTTTCGGCAGAACATCATGAAAAAATTGATAATTTTTAATATCTTTAATGCTGACCTCTTCTTGAACTCCAAAAGAATATTTTTCACTTACAGGTTTTTTAGATAAAAATCTGGCACATAAATTCAGCTGATGTTTTATTGCCAAAGTCAAAGGTAAATTTCTACGCGAATTTGTAGCGTGAGCTGCCTGCTTCAAAGGTCTATGTTTGACTTCCCATCGAAGACAACAGATAGACCATAAAGGACCAACTCTACGCATAATTTCAGGATAATGAAGCATGTAATGATGCTTAGGTTTGAGTGTAGCTTGAGGAAAAACAGTAAGATACATTTCATGATGTTCTGAAATAAGCGTACTCAGGTAACTAAGTGATTGAAGGTTTACATAAGGTGTAGTTACTGTTGGCGCAGGATAATGAGGAGCACGAAATATTATAATATAAGTAACAAACTTTATTAGACCTTTTGGTGAACGTGTATATATCACGACGACTCTCGGACAAGAATGGGGAGAGTGATCGAGAATCATGACCATATAAATGGAACAGCAAAAACGCGTCAGCACGGACAAACAAGTAAACATATTTCGTACTGAAACGCGCGAAGATCGAAAACAATATATAATCAGAATAAAATACAATATAATAGAAAGAGAATGCGAATCTCAACACGCCCTACTCGATCCGAGCGCAATCGAAGAATCGCAAAATCACATTATATATATACATTATATCCTCCTTAATCCTAGAGACTCTATACATAGATAGTGTTTAGACTTTGGCAAAATCTTTGTAAAAACGTCGGCTACCATCTCGGTTGTTGGTACTGATTTTAACGTAAAAGTGCCGTCTTTAACTGATTGTCGAATATAATGGTAACAAATGTCTATATGCTTCGTCCGAGTATGGTAAACTGGATTCTCGGTCAAAATTTGCGCGCCACAATTATCGCAGTAAATCGTAATTCTTTTAAATTCGGGGTCTCCGAGTTCGTGCAGTAGGGTCTGCAGGTAGGCGGCTTCTTTTGCTGCCTCTGCAAGTGCCATGTACTCGGCCTCAGTCGACGACAGGGCAACTGTTCGTTGCTTTTGAACCTTCCAGCTCACAGCTGCTCCACTCAGAATAAAAGAGTATCCGGTGTAAGATCTTCTATCAATTGGACAATTGCCCCAGTCAGCATCCGAATATCCAGTCAGTTCATTTTTAGATTTTCTAAAACATAAACCAAAATTAGAGGTGCTCTGTAGATAACGCAATACGCGTTTTGCAGTCCCCCATTGTTCTTGCGCAAAACAATTATTAAATTATGCAAGATAACTTGCGATATACGCAATATATGGCCGCGTAGCAATGGCCAAATACATTAGGCCCCCGACAAGCTCACGGTAAGGCATATTCGAGTCCTTGTCCTCCTTGCTCGTTCGAGTTTTGATTTTCGTCGCTCGTGCCTTAACTTCTCCAGGCGTGGATACTGGATTGCAATGCTCCATATTAATTCGTTTGATTATTTCCTTAATGTATCCTTGCTGGTTAAGCGAGATTATGCCTTCCTTCTGGTTAATCTCGATTCCTAAACAGTATCGTGCAAGACCGAGCTCCCTGACGTCAAATTCTCTGGCCAGACTGTGACAAAATTCATTAATCCACGTTTCATCCTGTGACATATCAAAATATCGTCAACATAAATTAACACAATTGTTTTGCCACGTTTCAAATTATATAGACACGGATCGGCGTTGGTGGGAGTTAATCCTTGTTTCCGGATGACGGCATCCAACCTCGCGTGCCATTGACGTCCAGCTTGTTTAAGGCCGTAGAGCGCTTTCCTTAGGAGACAAACTTTATTCTCGTCTCGAGCGTCGTGTAACATCCTTGTCGCTTTACTACCGGAGGCACTATCCTCGCCATCTCGCCGGACAATCTCCAGGAGGATCTTCTCGAGTGCTTCTGGTTTTTCCATAAACATCTCTTCATCCAGGGAATCATTTAGATAAGCCGTTACAATGTCTAGTTGATGAATCTTCATTTTGTGACGCACAGCCAACGTCATCATTAATCGCATCGATTCCAACCTTGCTACCGGTGCACATGTTTGCATAAAATCAATGCCTGGTTGCTGTGAAAAACCACGAACGACGAGTCGAGTCTTCCGCCGGTTCAACGTTCCATCTGGTTTCAGCTTTGTGGTCAGTACCAAACGACAGCCAATTATATTCCGATCCTTGGGCCGTTCTACCAATTTCCAGGTATCTTGTGCAAGGATGTTTTTAAATTTGGTTACCAGCGCATCCATCCATTTATCCGCCAGCAATCCAGTCATAGCATCTTGAAATTGTACTTCTGCTACATTTGCTGCTGCGATTGTAAGGTTTGCCTCATGGAATACATCGTCCTCCAACTCCTTGTTACCATTCGATGTCACGTTACTATCAAGATCTGACTCATCCGTGAAATCTTCATTCTGCCCCGCGTAGTCGTCGTTGGTGTCTCCCGTACCGATCGATCGGAACTCTTTTCGAGGTCTTCCACGACTTCCGGTGCGGACAATGCGCGGTCTGCCAGGTGCCCGGCGTATTTTGACGTTCGATTCCTGAAAAATCGCATTAAGTAATACTTCAAAATCTCTAATAACCGCAGATGTTTTTGTATCTGCGTCTGCGGAATCATCCTCTATAAGGTCTTCTAAAATGGCTTTCTCCGTGTCAGTGCAATTTGAATCAAGTTCCGTGTGGAACTTTACATCTCGCGTGATAATCACGCGATTTTCAGAGTGAACCCATACTCTATATCCCTTGGAGATCTCTGAGTATCGACCAGGACGCCTTCCTTCGCTCGTGCGTCGAATTTTCCTTTTGACGGCGTTTTATCGAGGACATACGCCTTTGTGCCAATAACGCGTAGATGTCTTAGATCCGGTATTTTTCCAGTCCATCTTTTATATGGTGTTCTCCCTTATAGGCTTCTAGATGCGCATCGATTTCTCAAATAGTTAGCCGCGTGGACAGCTTCAGCCCAAAACGACATCTGTAAACCCACCTGAAACAAAATAGCGAACCATCTCAATTAAAGTCCTATTCTTGCGTTCCGCCGTACCGTTTTGCTGCGGTGTGTGTGAAACAGTGAGTCGTCTTCGGATTCCTTGCTTCTTCAGAAAAGCATCAAACTTTCTATTGCAGTACTCGCCACCATTATCGCTCTGAAGGTATTTGATCCGTTCTCCGCATTGATTCTCAGCGTAGGCCTTGAATTCTTTGAATGCATTTAAGGCATCACTTTTCTGCTTGAGAAAGTAGACCTCGCACCAGCGTGTGTAATCATCGATAAATGTGAGGACGTAACGTGCGCCTCCTTTCGACTGGGTCCTCATGGGTCCGCACAGATCAGAGTGAACAATATGGAGTCTCCTTGTGCTCCTTGATTTTCTGGGTTTAAAGCTTAGTAAGGTAAGTTTACTTTTCATGCACGTGCTGCAGGGGGGTAAATTATCTGCTCGTCCAATATTCACGCCCGTGACAAACTGCTTGTTCGTCATCTCCACTAGGTCGCGTACATTTAGGTGACCCATCCTTCGGTGCCACAGGTCTAACTCCTTTTGGTCTTGGTCCTCTGAAACTGCCTGAGCCTTCTCGTCCGCTCCGCGAACATAGTATAAGCATCCGATGCGATCAGCCACCATGCGAATCCGTCTGAGCCCTTCACAATTGCTTCATTTTTTCGAAAAATTACCTCGCATCCTCGGTCCGTGATCTTTGATACCGACATCAAGTTCGTTCGCAAGTTAGGTACCAATAATGTATCTTCAAGATTAACCTTCCGATTTGTTGATCCGTCTGAAATATTTAATCGAGCGATTCCTCTTGCCTCTATATCGGCCGAAGCGTTACTAGCCAAGCACAATCGATCGTATCCGGCCTTGGTAATATCAACAAGAATGTCCTTGCTGTGGCATACGTGAGACGTGCTTCCACTATCAAGACACCAACGGCTGTCTTGGCTATTGGAACTTGTTTTGAACGCCGTGTTTTGCTCGGCTTCATATACAATATACGCATCGGGCGCTTGAGTCGTTTTGGCCCCGTGACCTTTGGTGTTTTGTGGGCATTCGGTAGACTTATGTCCGGGTTTGCGACACTTAAAGCATTTTATCTTAGTCTTTGTGTTAGAATCATTATGCTTTTCAAATCGTTGTGAGGAATTTTGCTTTTTCCACCCACCTTTAGATTTTTTCCATGCAATCATGGCTCCAGCTTCTTCATCACGCTTCTTCTGACCTCGAGCTTCACTCTCTTCCAGAATTTTAACTTTTAGGGCCTCCGCTCCTGGCAGTTCGTCACGAGATTCGATGGCACATCTAAAATTTTCAAAACTCGGCGGTAGACTGTATAATAACAAAATGCTAAGGAATTCTTCATTAACGTCTACGCCCATGACCGCTAACTTGTCAACAGCATCAAAAAAACGGTTCATGTGTTCGCGCACATCCTCTCCTTCCGATAGTTTTTGCACGACTAATTTCTTTAATAAAGTGGCTTTTCGGGCTGGCCCTTTTGACGCATAAACGCCTTGTAATTTTTGCCATATTTTGCGAGATGTGGTACATCCGCGTACCTGTTGCAACTCAGACGGACTAATAGATAAAATTAAATCAGACTTAGCTTCTTTATCGCTCTGTAGCCATTTTTGGAATGCCGCATTCTCAGTCGTCGCTGCCGGAATCGGTAATTCTCCGTTCGTATACTTCCAAGTACCGTTTTTGATCATCAACGCTTTCACCTGCATGCTCCAGGAATCATAGTTGTTCTTCGTGAGCAATTCAATCTTCACCAAATTCGACATTGTCGCCGAAAAAAAAAATCTTGATGATCACGCAGATACACAGGCGCGCAGACCACTCTCGGAGCACGTGCTTGAAAAAGTGAAAAAGGTACGCGGCAACCGTACCGGGATATATATATATATATATATATATATATATATATATATATTATAACCGTATCGCGCGGAATTCGCAGCGAATATCCATTCGTCGCGGAAGGAGAAAAGTCTTCTGCGGAATATCGGTTATCTTCGGCGCGATCTCTCCGTTCGATCACAAAAAAAATTTGCAACAAAAAAAAAATAATAAAGAGAAAACTAAAATCTCAATTTAGTTGGGCGCCAGGTGCGGCAGCCGCACCGTCTCTTAATTAGTAAATTTGCGGGACGCTAAGTCTTAATTTACTCGGGCTTCTTTGTCCCAGCCCTTTCGCGGGCGTCAATCGCGGGAGAGAGAGAGAGATCGCGACGGCAACTTTCCCGCTCGGCTAGCCTCTGTACGGGTAAGGGTTCGGGTGCGTGGCGGCAAGAAATAACCCGAGGAATTAAAGTCAATAAAACATGTATTTAAATTGTGTTCATAAGACACATGAGTATATAATATATAGAAATAGCGGCGTGCACAGACGCACGATTGAGAGTTTGGTGAGGCAATATAACCGGTGGTTCGCCGTGCCGAGTCATGAATAATATGTAACAAATTCGCGGCAACGAGGTAGTGTCTCCACTAACAAAAAAATGATTAATCAAATCGGCGATGCGCCACCGGGTATATTGCTCCACGCCGCGGGCGCGTGATCCGCGCGGTATGCGCGACAACAAAGGGGCCGGCGTAAGGGCGCACCGCGTGCGCCGTACATAAATTCCACACACAAAATCAAACGTAATCACGCCTTTTCGTTTAAGCCTTTACAACCTCAATACTTTACAACATTAATACTTTACATTATCAATACTTTAATGAGCCCGAAAGCGTTTATGAGCTCTTTGATTTTTCGCTTCGAACAATAATCGGCAACGCGTAAATCGCGGTAATTTTCGCGCGACAATGTTACGCGCGAAGACTGTCCACGCGGGAGAGAGAATATGCGGAAACGCGAGAGAGTGGATGGGTCGTAATTTCTCCCAATAGGGTCTCGTTACGTTACTAACGCGACTCGACAATAAACGAATCTCTCGCAAATTTTAAAACGGCCGGCAACTAAGTCCAGCGTAATCTATTAACGATACATGATTCGGAACCCATCCACCCTGCTACCTTAATTCGGCGACAGCAGGATGACCACGTCGTCTCACCAGTCCTATGACGCTCCTTAGCGTCCTCTCCTCTCTCGCTCTCTCTGAGTTGCGCTTCCGTTCGGGACTTCTGCTCTCCTCGGGCGCTCGCTAGACAGTGCCGAACCGGGGGCCCTCAGGAGACACGTCGGTGACCCAATTACTTAGATAGGCCACTCGCGGCGCTATCAGGTCGGCCGCGCGCGCGGCCTCGGTGATCCTTGCGGCCGCGCGCGTAATTATCCTTACCCGCGGAGTCCTGATCCGCGGGTTGCCCCTCGTAGGCGGTCGTCGCGGCAGCGCACGGCAGGGCCGCTCCTTGCTCTCCTTCAGGATTCCGGATGTCCCGGGGGCGGCAGCTCTCCTGCCGGTGCTCCGTATGCGGGGACTCGGGTGCTTGTTGCACCCGAGTGGCCATCCCCTGCTCGCTCCTGGAAGGTACAAATTTTGAGGCAGTGGCACCTACTCCGTTGTCGGATATTTGGTGAAGAAATTTTTGATCTTGGGCTTACCGAGCGTGTCCCTGACGAAGGGGGTCCCCGTCGTCCTGCTTCCCATGCTCTCCTATCTTTCCTCCAGGGTTTCTCTCTCGGCTGAGACTCGTCGCACATCCTGTCTGCCGCCGAAATAATCCTAACTCTCAAAACAAACTCCTAACAACAAAAAATATACGAAGACGCGTAGCAGCGGGATCGCGTCCGGTCCCGCGCTTTTCGCACGCACGCTCTCTCTCTCTCTCTCTCTCGCTGTCTCGGGAGAGCAGAGGTCCCGTGCCTTCCCCCGATCGGGCCATTCAGCCCTTGTGACGGACAATTTCAATTTGTCACGTCACAATATATATATATATATATATATATATATATATATATATCGTAACACAATTTCACTCTCAATCGCAATTAATTAAACGATTTTTCGACTGGGCCCATAACCTGTTGGCGCAGGATAATGAGGAGAACGAAATATTATAATATAAGTAACAAACTTTATTAGACCTTTTGGTGAACGTGTATATATCACGACGACTCTCGGACAAGAATGGGGAGAGTGATCGAGAATCATGACCATATAAATGGAACAGCAAAAGCGCGTCAGTACGGACAAACGAGTAAACATATTTCGTACTGAAACGCGCAAAGATCGAAAACAATATATAATCAGAATAGAATACAATATAATAGAAAGAGAATGCGAATCTCAACAGTTACTATGTCTATAATGGATTTTAGTTTTAAGTAAAGATGTCAACTTTCATCATCATCAGGAACTAAATCACCTAGCATTAATCCAAAATATCTAATAAAACACAACATCTCTGAGGCAGAAAACTTAAGTTTACCAATTATAAGGTGCTCTTTTTTAATTTGTGGCACTGCATTACCTAACTCTACAGGACTATAATCAAAATAAATTATACGATTATTCAGAGTCTCTAAAGAAAAGTATTTTTTATCAAATATTAAATCAAAAAGTATAAATCCTAAGTCATAACCACATACTCCCTCTAATAGATCATGCATAATATCGAAACTAATACTTTCTATAAAGGAAAAGCTGCGAATAGCATCCCAAACACATTTTTCTTTAATACCCGTCTTGATAAGATCTTGTAACAAAACATCAGCAGCATAATTTTGATTTGTTTTTAATTTATTTGTATCAATAGCAGTTAAAGATATAGTTTCATTTTTGTGATGCTTGCACATTCTACATGGATAATTTGCATTAAACCCCTCAGACAAACCACAGATAGAATGGATTTCTAAGTTATCACCTAATAAGAGACATAAACTAAAATAAATTTGTTTCTCTCCTAAGCTTGTTTTTAAAATTAATCCATTTTCTTCCAGATTTTTCAAATCTTGAAATACAGGTCTAAATAAGTTCATAGTTCCATGTACTTTACATTCAGAGAGAAATAAAAAAGCCAAAAATATGTTATCAAGTTTTGAGGCATAAGCTTGAGGTATACATGCAATACTGTAATAAAGTGCTTCTATTTTGTGATGACCAGCATGAGATCCTGTGATATTGTCTGGGTCCATATCGTCAAAGAAAAAAAAAGTGGAAGCACTATTTTACCATAGAAATGTTTAGCTACTTTTTCTTTCCACATTTCTCCTTGTACAATATTTGAAAAAGGCTCATCTCTTTGGGACAAATACTCATAGTTCGATATAATCGCATCAAGGCAACCTGGTAATTCCAAAAAACGCCTCAAAACTTCTTTTATAGGAATGTATTGACCAGTATCAAGTTCATAATTCATTACTGTTTTGTTGTCCTGTGTTCTAGTTCTGTAGTGGCTATCAATTACATAGTTTATAGGAGCTACATAGGAGTTATTTTCTTTCAATGCTTCTAATCTTTCATAGTCACTATGAAGGCCAACAAAAATATTATCGTGTGCATCGAACATAAGAAAAAGTTCATGAAGTTCTTCGTTATTTAAATTAAACTTATTCAACATTTGAAAAACTTTATTTTTTAAAATATTTAAGTATCCACTTGATAATTCTGAAACAGCATCAACTATCTGTTGAACATGAGCCCGATTCAAAGTGTTATTAGTATATAATTTTGATATAAAAACAAGTGTTGAATCTACTAAGGCTTTCTTAACATCATAAACTGAAATTGAAGTTTGTAATGTATTTAATTCAAGTTCATTTTTATGCATATCAATATCTGAATTCTGGATATTATTTGATTGTTCTGGTTTAATATGACAAGCATCAGAAGATTGAATTTGCTTCTGCGAACCATTTTTATGTAAAAAAGAACATTTGAGTAGATGTCTTTTATATGCACGTAACGAAGGACAAGTTTTGTAGCAATTAAATGCAGAACATCTAAGAGCAGTATGAGCAGCTATAACATGGTAAACTTTGACGTGTGCCATCAGAGCATTAATTGAGTAGAATTATTTTTTACATACAAAACATAATATCTCCATTATAAATAAAATTAATTAAAACAATTTAATTAAAAAAATATTAATATATCAACCTAAAAATATATTCAAATTGAATAATTTTAAAATAAAATCTTGTAAACTTTAAGAATATACTTTAAAATTGCTCTTTAAAGTTGCTGTATCTTTATAAATTATGGTGCATCTTTACAGCAGTATACTCTAGTATTGCGTACAGTAAGTACAATAGTGTACAGTAAAAGAAAACAAAGCTTCCTTTATAAGGAAGCAATAGCAAAAATAAAGAAAAAATTAAAAAGTTATATAACTTATAGAAATATTTCTTACTGGATACAGAGCTGAATAATAATTAGTAAGTTACAAGTAGACTTACATTAAAACTGTGGTCACAGGTTTACTAAGTTTCATGTGAGGTTTTTGTTCGAAGAGTTTCAAAGGTTTTGGCAAGCGCACTGACAGTTGAATTCTTTCCATCATACCTTGTGAAGATGCGATACAGAGCTTGCTGAATAAAAAGCCATGCACCTTTCGCTTCATATGAATATTCAGTATTTAAAACTTATATTGCTTTGAAACACTGATCGAAAGCTTTCAACACATTAGTAAATTGATATTTGACTTTATCAATTATGAGATAACAAATCTCATAGTTTTCTACTGTAGGTCCAACAAGAAGAACAAAGGGTTGAACTCTTGTTTTAAGCTTTGCAGCTACAGTACGTCTTCTTTCAATAGCTGGATTTATATCTCCTGGCACCTAGAAACAAGATAAGATAATTACTGCATCTTAATTTTACTAGAGAAACTTTCAGGAAACTTGAGTATATGCTCTATTTTCTAAAGGCGAGAGAGAATGCAATTTATTTACAATGTAATGTTTAAAATATGAAAGTAGATTGATTAAAAAATCTTTTAATAACAATCACAAAAAAAAAAAATATATAAATAATATTTTATCATATTAACTCAAAATAAACTATAATATTTTAAATATCACTTTTTTGAAAATATCAAACAATTTCTATTTAAAAAAGAAATTATATTTTTTAATCACAATTATATTAAAAGTATATCTCTATTTTTATTTATTTATAAAATAACTTGTGGCACAAACAAGTTTCAGCGTATTGTTAACGTTCAAATGTCGTATCTAAAAGAAAGTCAATTGAGAATATATATGATCAAGCACATCAATAAAACTTAAAACTTACTGTCACATGGAACACAAAAGCATCTCTTGCTTCAGATTAATTTGCTTTTACCTTTTCCCCAGAATTAAGTTTCTGTAGTTGCCGCGGTGAGACTAAATGCGGAAGTAGGTAAAGAATAATAGCAGTAATAGCAGTAGTAGAATTTGCTACAAAAAGAAAAAAATTATTTTATACGACATATAAGGATTTTTTCCCAAAATCTTTAACTTTTATTTATTCATTTTTTCATTTTTTTTAAACACTTACCGTTATTCAATTTCTTCAATTGTGTTTTTCCATAAGAATCTTTCATTTCTGCTTTTAAAAGTTGTTTGAGAATGGGAATGAATTCCCATCCAAAAGAAGTGTTAAATCTTTATCAGGATATTTTTTTTTTTAAATCACGATCAAACTGGAAAATTTAAATATTTATTTTTATGAAAAAATAATGCAAATAAAATGTTAATAAACTAGCATAATATTAAAATGTTAACTTATAAGAGAGAATATATACTTACAAGAGTATATCCTTGAGGAAAAGTCAAAACTTCCCATTGAGAAAAATAATCCGTCACTGAAAGTAGTTTGTCCTCTCCGCCTTTCAGATCTAATAATGCTTTTAATCTAATATTATAAGTTATATTCGAGTTTTTTAAAACATCTGTCCAAGGTTCTCGACTTACTTGCAGCCATCGAATTGCTGCTTGAACTTCATCTTCATTTACTAAAATCATATAATTATGACACAAATTAATATTAATATTATATAAAAAATATTTATAGTTGATAACTATTTAAATTGAATTTAAGTACTTTTGAACGTACTCGTATTGGATTCATTTTCATCATTGACATTATTTTCTGAATTTCTGTGATAGTTGGCTGGATTGAGTGCACCAAGTCTTCTCAACATAGATTTAATATTTCTTACTTTATCTGCTAATTTTCCTCCTATATTTTTCTGATTTGTACCATTTGCAAAGGGTTTATATACGTATGTAGTCTACAATATATTTACCAAAAGAAAAATGATTTCTACACTTATGATAGTATTAATTATTAAGTTTCAAAATTAAATACAAGTTTTCACCTCAGTCTTAGTTGAAAATAATTCACATATTTTTTTTGATACAATTTGAAATTCTTCCAAAGTAGGGCTAAACAATATATGGACAATAATAAAAATATGTATAAAATTTTGATATTATATAATAAAAAACTTACTTAATATTAATTTGTATCATACAACTTGCTAATATTTCTACTAATATTGCTCTTGCCTCTCCATTTAAAATACCATTATTTTTATAATAAATTAAAACGGCATCACCCTTTAAATGATCTTTTATTTTATTCTTAATATTCTAAAAATATATATGATAAAACATGTAAATTAATATAAAACAATATAGCCTCTTAAAAAACCAACACATTAACAAAATTATATCATTAACAAACAAATTTACGAATTACAGGAATTTATTTTAATAATTAAATCTGTTACGTAATAAATGCATCGATTTGTATAAAAAATTGCAATATATTATTAAATAATTGCATTGATAATAATTCTTTAATTTATGTACTCTATAAAAGAAATTAATATTTATTTTTTCTCTTATATCAATACAAATTGCAACAATTCAATATATTACTTACAAGCTCTTCAAATTGTGTCCTTGTAAGCCACAGTGCAAGTCTTTTAGGCGGGTTTTGTAAATTCGACAGTTGTATTTTTTTCTGTTTTGATCAGCTTGAGAAACTTCTGCTTCTGCTTCACAATTATTAGCATTATTTATTTTTAAATCAACTGTTGATTCATCTTGAGAATTATCATTTATCTTGACTTCATGTATTTTTTGCTGCAAATGTTAACCTTGAGAACTATTTTTCAATAATTAACCTTCGATCAAAGTTTAAACTATTATTATTGAAAAAACCGCCCCTTAATATTGCACATAAATACAAGAATTTAATTAACTGCTATTTTTATATTTTATATTAAAAATTAAAATGTGTGTGTGCATATATAATCTGATATACATATAAATTCTCACAATATTGAGATTATCTGTTTCAATACTGTCCACAACTGGCAAACTACAGATTCCAAAATCATCAACCTAAAAAAATATAAGAAATAAAAAGATTGCATGTATTCTACGCATGCATAATCATTGAAATACAAATATAGTCTAAATATTTCTTTCTTTGTACCTCTACATTAAATAATAAATTTTTAGAAGTATTGGCTTTCAAAGTATTTCTTCTGCTAAAAAATTCAGCTTGATCACCCCACTTAGGCAATAATTCCTCAGCTTTTTTAGCTAATACTAAAAGTAATCGATCTATGATGGTTATTGCTTCCCCTAAAGACACAAAAGACAAGCATCATATATAATTATAAAATATTAATTATAAAAAGTTAAAAAAAACTAGAAGATTCAAAACCTGTGTGTGTGTGTGTGTGTGTGTTATGTTTAATTATATTATTAAGCTTTAGTCTTTTTTTTTCTTGATATATTATTTTCTTAAGGGTTGACAGGCGACATAGTAGAGACGCCTATCGGCCGGCCGGGAATTACGGATTCGTTCATCCCATATATTAGCCAAAATACTTAATGAATCTTATTAAATTTACGATATTCTTAATCAGTAGGATTGTCCGCAGGGAGACAAACATTGATTTTTTGGAAAAAAAATGATATAAAATTCATAATATAACTTGGGAAGATGCGCAGCTAGCAGCGGGTAAGGTTGGGTTAGCCACGAGATCGTATTTAATTTATTATAAATTTTTAAGAGCAATAATGCAAAATTCGACTCTTTGTCTTCTTGCTTTATTATATAAAGAATATATTTAAAAATATTTCACGAAGCTACGTAACTTTTTTTTATGTAATATTTGGGATGAACAAATTTCACTAGATCTATACTCATGGGAAAATTTATTTATTTCAATATATTAAAAAATTTTTAAATCGCCGAAATATATTTTTTTATCATTTTTCTATATTCCAATATATATATATATATATATATATATATAATAAAAAAATTGATATATTAATATATTTGAACTCTAATTTACTGGATGATATACTGAACATCCTTGCATTAATTATACATATACTCACCGTTCTTTCACGTTAAGAATGTAAAGTACATGGAACTATGAACTTATTTAGACCTGTATTTCAAGATTTGAATAATCTGGAAGAAAATGGATTAATTTTAAAAACAAGCTTAGGAGAGAAACAAATTTATTTTAGTTTATGTCTCTTATTAGGTGATAACTTAGAAATCCATTCTATCTGTGGTTTGTCTGAAAGGTTTAATGCAAATTATCCATGTAGAATGTGCAAGCATCACAAAAATGAAACTATATCTTTAACTGCTATTGATACAAATAAATTAAAAACAAAGCAAAATTATGCTGCTGATGTTTTGTTACAAGATCTTATCAGGACGGGTATTAAAGAAAAATGTGTTTGGGATGCTATTCGCAGCTTTTCCTTTATAGAAAGTATTAGTTTCGATATTATGCATGATCTATTAGAGGGAGTATGTGGTTATGACTTAGGACTTATACTTTTTGATTTAATATTTGATAAAAAATACTTTTCTTTAGAGACTCTGAATAATCGTATAATTTATTTTGATTATAGTCCTGTAGAGTTAGGTAATGCAGTGCCACAAATTAAAAAAGAGCACCTTATAATTGGTAAACTTAAGTTTTCTGCCTCAGAGATGTTCTGTTTTATTAGATATTTTGGATTAATGCTAGGTGATTTAGTTCCTGATGATGATGAAAGTTGACATCTTTACTTAAAACTAAAATCCATTATAGACATAGTAATTACACCTTATGTAAACCTTCAATCACTTAGTTACCTGAGTACGCTTATTTCAGAACATCATGAAATGTATCTTACTGTTTTTCCTCAAGCTACACTCAAACCTAAGCATCATTACATGCTTCATTATCCTGAAATTATGCGTAGAGTTGGTCCTTTATGGTCTATCTGTTGTCTTCGATGGGAAGTCAAACATAGACCTTTGAAGCAGGCAGCTCACGCTACAAATTCGCGTAGAAATTTACCTTTGACTTTGGCAATAAAACATCAGCTGAATTTATGTGCCAGATTTTTATCTAAAAAACCTGTAGGTGAAAAATATTCTTTTGGAGTTCAAGAAGAGGTCAGCATTAAAGATATTAAAAATTATCAATTTTTTCATGATGTTCTGCCGAAAGATTTAAATGCTATCATAAAGATATTCTCATGGATCAAAATTTTTGGTACTATTTATAAAGAAGGAATGTGTGTTGCTGTAACGTTCCACAAAGACACCAGTTATCCTATATTTGGTAGAATAAAATTTGTTACGTATTGTGAAAAATCTAATGCTGTTTATTTTCTTTTAAATATGTTTGAAACCGAGAATTTTGTGTGGAACATGTTTGTAGTTATGAAGTGATTGAAGGTTTTTCTGAATGAAAATTTATTAAATTTGATGATCTAATAGTACCTACACCCTCTCACTGTAGACTTGGAGCAAGAAGTTTTTCTAATTATATAACATTTCGTCATGCGTAAGTGTAAAATAATATTACATATATATTTATAATATTTTACTTTATAACATGCAGTGTGTATATATACAGAAAGTAGAAATAAGTATATAGAATACATAATATATATAAACATTTTTGTATTCGCTAATAGTTTAGTAATTTTTCTAAAATATATGTGTTTGAAACTCGTGATTTTCAAATCTTTTTTATTAAAAAAACAATTATACCTATTTTATATATATTCTTGTAAAAATTATATGCTATGTTGTAAAAATATTTTATGATTTTTTACGATACATATGTATTTTTTTTAATTACTTTTAAAAACTACGTAACTGCTTATTGAAATAATTTTTATTTCAAAATTACAAGATTGGTTTAAAAATGTAACTCAAAAATATTTAAAAATGTATACGTGTGTATATGTGAAACAGAGAGAGAGAGAGAGAGAGAGAGAGAGAGAGAGAGAGCAAGAAAATTCCTCTTAAAAAAAAAAATCTAATACTCTATAAATAAAATTATTTGAGTTTTAAGTTAATACTCAGGAAGGTTGAAAGTAGAGGATACTTGTCTTAAAGTATTGTTTTAAATGTTTTACATAAGAATATTATTAGATTAATAAAAAAAAGACATACTCTAGCATTAAGAGAATTATAATCTTAAATCCAGTATCTCTTGATCAGAGGATATTTCGCTAAATTGTAGAGTATCTTCTTGAGGCCGTATATAAGAGTCAAATCTTCTAGAATCGAAACGGAACCGCTAAAGAATAGAATATTTTTTTTGGGTGTAAAATTACAAAGAAACCTCCCATAAACGTTTCAACCGTACGCGGTGTTTCTCAGTATAACAGTGTTACGTAATTTATAATTCTTACAAAAAAATAGATCATAATATTCTTAAGATTACTAATAGTCTGTTAATTTGAGTCGAGAATTTATAAGAAATTTATGCGTGTTACAATTTGTCATATTTAATTTATAAAAGCATTTGCCGTAATGTGATCTTATGATGTTAGTCGGATCTCGTAAATTATTTCTTCGTTTTTAAGCGAGAAATTCTTAATATCTATAGACGCTGTGATTGACAAATAAATAACAATTAACGCATGTCTATTAATAGATGAAAGTCCTTACATAAATTTATTATGCTTACTTTGTGTCTTCTCTTCTCATAGTTTTAACACAGTTTTTTTTTAAATTGAAAATATTATAAAAAGATAAAACCAACAGTCTAACAAGACACTTCATTTTGAACTATATTTAATCGCAAATTATGTGTGTTTATATATGATCGGATAGATGTGCCTAAACTGTTGATGTCCTATTTGTTTTATTATTATTTTATTTTTGCTAATTTGTCTAAAATATCATAATAGGACTCGCTAAGAATAAGCTCAGTGTCTTTATTTAAATTTAATCCATTTTTTTGTTCTTCAATATGTAACATCTCTGAGATGAGTCTTTTATGATAATTAATTTCCTTGTCCATAATTAATACATTATCCCAATTGAATGTATGGTGTTCTTTTTTAATAGTTCAGAAATTACCGAGTGTCTCATCGAATCCAACTTGATATTATTTTTGTGTTCTTTCAATCTTGTCTGTAATTGTCTCTTTGTTTGGCCCACATAAGATGCATTACAATTATTGCAATTAATCTTGTAAACTACATTGGAATTACAAGGATGTTTAATTTTATCTTTTTGTGTTTTAATAATTTTATCAAGTTTATTAAGGCATCTATATCGTACTAAAAATTCTGTATTTTTTGTCAAGGAGACAATTATTTCAGAGATCCTATTTATATATGGAATAATAAATAGTTTTTAGTTTCTAATTCTTTTATTGTATTTTCTGTTTTTTCTATGTTTGTTTGTCTTTCCGTAATGCTTTTTTTTAGCAATGAGGTATTCTATTCGATGATTGATTTTGTTAAAAATAAGATCCAGGAGGTAACCGTTGCTTGTAAGTATGTTAATAACTATCTCTAAGTTTTTATTAAAAAATTGTGGGTGTGATAATAGCAAACATCTATCTAATAAGTTGTAAATTATTCCAATTTTGTGTCCAAGTTATAAATTATTCCAATTGTGGATGATTAGAAAAAAATGATAGAGTTCTTCCTGAGGAAGTTTCTTTTTGGTACCAATCTATATATATTCCCAGCAAACACCGATATATAATTGTTACATTGCTATAATAAAACGGAATATAACAGATAATATAACGTGCACGTTACATGTAACATCCATGTTAGTTGTAATTTCCCACTCATAGATGTAACATTTCAATATAACATATATTACATTATAGTTATGTATATTGTAATTATATACCAAATAGCACATTGATGTATTGATGTCAGTGCTATCTTGGGATATAATGACAATATAACTACAATGTAATATATGTAATATTAAAAATGTTACATCTATGAGTGGGAAATTACAACTACTATATACGTTACATGTAACATGCTTGAGTATATAACATTTATATATTGTGTTTGCTGGGTTGTATTGTTCATAATTTTTATTGATAAATCTAAGAAATTCAAGCTGCGGTTAACCTCCTGTTCTACTGTAAATTTTAGTCTGTCATGATAATTGTTAAAGTTACTAACTATCCAACTCATATTGGTCGTAGAAGTGGTCAGTATTATATTGTCTACGTAACGGAGATAAAACGTGCATTTTAAATTTAACGATTTAAAAACCGTGTCTTTCAGATCCTGCATGACCAAATCAGCTATGATTGGTGATAATGGAGACCCCATCAGGGTCCCAAAAGTCTGTTTATAAATTCTGTCATTAAATGTAAAATAAGTAAATGTCAAAATGAATTTTATACTTAGTATAAACTCACTTTTTGGTATTCTAGTATTTTTTTCAATATGTTCCCATTTATCATTAATACCGTTGACCGCAAGATCTAGAGGTACGTTCATGAATAAAGAAACGACATCTAAAGAGAACAGAACATCGTATCGTTATCATCAATCTTTTTTTCAGATAACATGCTGT
This sequence comes from Nylanderia fulva, assembly GCF_048542155.1. Taxonomy (NCBI): domain Eukaryota; kingdom Metazoa; phylum Arthropoda; class Insecta; order Hymenoptera; family Formicidae; genus Nylanderia; species Nylanderia fulva. The sequence goes on along the minus strand of NW_028190710.1, from coordinate 632,324 downwards.
ACAAATCGAAACTGTTATTAATATAACTTTTAGCTTTAGGGAGGCTAATTTGTAGAATATTTTGCAAAAAAGAAGCTAACGAGTATAAAACCGTATCTACCGAAGAAACTATGATTCTGAATGGATAGTTTACTTTATGGATTCTAGGTAATCCGTACGCTTTTGGTAGGAGAGAATCGCTAGAGCGTAATTTATAAAATTCATTTTTAGAGATATACTCTTCTTTCAGCCATTTCTTCAATAAGTTGTTAAATTTATTTTCTATTTTTTTTACACGGATTTTTAGGACAATAGGGAACTTTTATTGACTCCTGATCATAATTCGGAAAAAATTCAATAATAAAAAGATGGACAACGAAAGAGTAGACACTAATGGCTTCTGCAATCTAACATCACTGAAAAATCTAAAAGGACAATTGTAAAAGCGAGAGTATAGGCGTATTAGAAATCTGCGTTAATTTATCGATAGAATATTAAATATGTTTTGATCAAATCTGAGGCTCAATGCAAATTTATATTAGCTATTAACATTATATTATATTGAAAAAGACTGCTGTGTAGTCGAAATGTATATATACATGTAATTTAAATTCATTTTTATTTAAGTTAATTAAGATTAATAAATGTTTTAATATTTTATTAATGTAACATCATAATTTGGTTTGCTCGTTAGTTGGCCTTTGTTTCTTATAGTATTCCTTCCTTTTTTATATTTATGTATATTTAAACGAGCTTATTAATTTTATAAATTTATACATTTTTATATTTAAAAACTTGGAATTCCTATTTTTACTTATTCTTTTTAATTATATAAGTACTTCGAAACGTGATTAATCAGAATTAAATAATCTTTGCTTTTTTGACTTTAATCAAATGATTAAATTTTTCGAATAATTTCTTAAATTATTGAAAAATATTATCATAAAACAATCTTTATTATTTTATATACGGTTGGATTATTTATGAAAATTATTATATATATAGTCAAATAAATGAATAATTTTTTTAAAATGATTTGAGCTTGCATTGCACTTTTAAATGCTAATAATAATCTGATTTTATTTTTGATTGCAGATTATGATAACATTGTTAGAGCAGTATGGGTTCATTTCTTTTCTTATAGATGTCTCTTATAGTATATAAGAATCATAGAGAGAAATCCTCTAGTAAGAGTTACAACATTAAAACAAAACATTATACAACAAAGAATTCTTAAAATTTTTAAATATTATTTAATATAAATAAATAATTTTTTAATATTAATATTTAAACATCTAATACAAAAAAAAACTATTTTTCTTTCTTTTTTAGCACTCTTGTAACATACTAATTAAGTAATAAATATTTGATTATGATTGAAATCAATTTATTTATTATAACCTTACCATTACAATTACACTTTTTTACGTATCATGGTCGGTAGTAAAAATGTTTACTTTTTAAAATTACTTACAGGGTGTTCGATAATGATCGTACTACGTGTAGGTAATACAGATTAAATTGAATAGAAAAGTTCTCTATTTTGCGATAATTTATAATAATTTACAATAACTTACAATAATTAATAAGAAAATAAGCTAAGCGCTTTTAATAATAATTACCTGCATGTAATTAAACATACGTATGATGATCTAACTATATTGCATTTGAAAATATATGTGAATGTACATATTTTATAATTATTATGATAACAATAAAAACAATATAAAATATATTAATAATTTGTAAACTGTTATGTGGTAACTGTTCGTATAATAATTAAAAATATTTAGCTATAAAATGGGCTAATAAGAGCCAAGAACAGAATTAGAACGCAACAAACTTTTTAAAATTTTTTAATTTAATTTGAATGATTTTGGAGTTTCTTTTGTATCATCTTTAGCAGATCAACTGACAATCAAAGTCAGTATTGTTTTGTATATCGTTGGTCATAAAGTATACGTTTTTCCATTTTTTGTTTTATTTTGTCTCTGATTGAAGATTACTGAAGACATGAAAACAAAATTGAAGATCAAGGCATATAAATTTTGTTGTCAATTAATTTACTGAAGTTGATCTAAAAAGAGAAAAGGACGGCAAACATTCTTATATCAAATAAATCAAATAAAGAAGATCTTGAGACAAAATTATTGCGTCTAACTCTTATTAGCAATTTCTTATCTGAATTTTTATGTTTATATATATATCAAAACCATTGTGTTTTATTATTAAAAATATAAACAAAATATATACAATTGTACTTTAATATAAATTATTGATTGATATCTATATAATAAATAAGAAATGTCGAGGAAAAGATAAATTAATATTTTTGAAACAAATTAGAAATTTTTAAAACATAAATTCTTATAAAAATAGTAATTAGCTCTGTTAAATTAATAATTGTAAACAAAGAAGGGCTATAAGAGCTATTAAACATAACAAAGTTGTCAGTTGATATTAAAAAACTTCATTTGAACGGAACGAGAAATAAATAAGAAGTGATCATTTATTCGCATTTAAACGAGATAATAAATACAATACATAAGAAATACACATTAAAGCGAACGTTTCGGCTGACATTTCGAGCCTTCTTCAGCGCAATACAAATATTATATAAATTGAAATGTAATATTGAACATTAAAGACGGCAATTAACGATGTCAAGATAATAAAAAGTCAGTTTTTTGTCTCGTTACATATGTTTCTAAACAAGTCATCGCGTGTGACAAGTGCAAATTGTTGATACATACTGAGATCGAGCGACCGTGCCGTGTAATCACTATGTGTATAGGCCTCCTGATTTATTGGTCAAGGGAGATATCTTGATTGAATCATCATATTGAAATGTTGTTAGACATTAAATAGAGATCTAAATAAATAATATCCAATTATTCACTATACTTTTGACAAATAAAATGCACTGTACACTCACTCAAACAAAATTGGTGATTATTTTATAGAAGTTTCAAGTATCAGATACGAAATCTTATAGACACAGTTTTTTTTAAAGACAAAAGTTTACTAAAGACAGAACGTTTTTACCGTCTCAACTCTCAATCCCAAATGAGGTAGTGCCTCGGTGTTTCACCTTTATTATACATATCAAGGTCTGTTTACAAACCCTGGCAATTTTGGTAAAGAATCTATAACATTATTGTATATATCAGGCAAAAATTTAGTGTTATTTTGCAGATTCAATCCATTAGTTTGTCTTTTTATATATAACATTTCTGATATAAGTCTTTTATTATAATATGGTTCTTTATCTAAAATTTTTACTTTACCCCAATCAAATTCATGGGAGAACTCTAATCTATGATCAGTAACAACTGATTTATTGGAACACTTTCTGTTAATGTGTTTTTTGTGTTCAGTTATCCTAGTATTCAGTTTTCTGCTAATATATTGAACATACGTTAAACACTTTTAATTCGCTACACCCGCGTATTCAATTCACAATGAAAAAAGAAAAAAACCATAGTTTGAGTTTTTTGGACATCAAGTTAATATCAAAAGATAACAAAATTACATGTGATTGGTTTAGAAAGCCTACGTTTTCTGGAAGGTATTTGAATTTTCTTTTACAACACCCTATATGTCAAAAAAAGAGGAACAATCATTGGTCTGATTGATAGGGTAATTTTATTATCACATCCTTCATTTTATCAGGATAATATAGAATTGATTATTAACATCCTAATAAATAATAACCCGGTAAAATTTATTTTTGACACTATTAACGATAGACTTAAAACTCTTTTTTATACTAGAAATAATGTCAACAACAACAGTCTAAATCAGTTGAAGGATTTTTCTTTGTTTTTTACTGTGCCTTACTTACCGAATGCTACAGAACAATTGATAGGTATTACAAAAAAAGTTGACACTAGACTCTCTTACGTAAGCATGAATAAATTAGGTAAATTTATAAAAACACATAAAGACAAAATACCTAAAGGAGCGAATACGAATGTAGTTTATAAAATTAACTGTAAAAACTGTGATGCCTCATATGTGAGTCAAACTAGCAGAAAACTGAATACTAGGATAACTGAACACAAAAAACACATTAACAGAAAGTGTTCCAATAAATCAGTTGTTACTGATCATAGATTAGAGTTCTCCCATGAATTTGATTGGGGTAAAGTAAAAATTTTAGATAAAGAACCATATTATAATAAAAGACTTATATCAGAAATGTTATATATAAAAAGACAAACTAATGGATTGAATCTGCAAAATAACACTAAATTTTTGCCTGATATATACAATAATGTTATAGATTCTTTACCAAAATTGCCAGGGTTTGTAAACAGACCTTGATATGTATAATAAAGGTGAAACACCGAGGCACTGCCTCATTTGGGATTGAGAGTTGAGACGGTAAAAACGTTCTGTCTTTAGTAAACTTTTGTCTTTAGAAAAAACTGTGTCTATAAGATTTCGTATCTGATACTTGAAACTTCTATAAAATAATCACCAATTTTGTTTGAGTGAGTGTACAGTGCATTTTATTTGTCAAAAGTATAGTGAATAATTGGATATTATTTATTTAGATCTCCATTTAATGTCTAACAACATTTCAATATGATGATTCAATCAAGATATCTCCCTTGACCAATAAATCAGGAGGCCTATACACATAGTGATTACACGGCACGGTCGCTCGATCTCAGTATGTATCAACAATTTGCACTTGTCACACGCGATGACTTGTTTAGAAACATATGTAACGAGACAAAAAACTGACTTTTTATTATCTTGACATCGTTAATTGCCGTCTTTAATGTTCAATATTACATTTCAATTTATATAATATTTGTATTGCGCTGAGGAAGGCTCGAAATGTCAGCCGAAACGTTCGCTTTAATGTGTATTTCTTATGTATTGTATTTATTATCTCGTTTAAATGCGAATAAATGATCACTTCTTATTTATTTCTCGTTCCGTTCAAATGAAGTTTTTTAATATCAACTGACAACTTTGTTATGTTTAATAGCTCTTATAGCCCTTCTTTGTTTACAATTATAAATTCTTATAATACTAATAATTACTGACATATCTACTAATATTTTTTTAGGAAAATGCAAATTTTATAAAAAACGGCAATATTGTAAAGAATGTAGAAAATAGTTTTATAGTAATTGTGACAATTTTCATCTGTACACAAAGATCAGATTTTTTATATGCAAAAACAGGTTTAAGCTTTATTTATTCATTTATAATAATAATGTATTTTTATTTTATTATAAAAGGTATATTTGTATATTTTTCAACATTTTAAAATATATATTTGAATTTTTTAATTTTTATAGATATAGTTTTTTAAACTTGAATTTTTAAATATTTATGAATATATTGTACTTCCAAACTTCTTAATGTATTAAATATTTATGAATATATTGTACTTCCAAACTTTCTAATGCATGCGAAAAGTATAGTTTACTTTTATAAATATCAGATATATACATATATGTATGTTTTTAAAATAATTTATAATTTGTTATTTATACGTCGTATTTCATAAAATCGTATAATAAAATTAAATTTAATCAATCGTTATAAAACATTAAAATAATAAACATTCAAAATTATTATATTTTATATTTGATATTCTAAATTATTCTAATTATTATATAAAAATCACTTTATGTAATGAGATTTTGTAAAATAAAAATATTTGCAAAATAATATTTTCTTAAATAAAGTGATATTACATTAGGCTATTAAGAGCATTAAACATTGTTACTGTTTTACATTAATATTTTATTATATAAAATTTTGTACATTAAACCAACGACCTTTTAACCGAACGTTTCGGTCAATTTTATGACCTTCTTCAGCGACAGCAAAATAATCTTAAATTAATAAACTAAAATCTTATATTAAATTAATAAGTATAAATTCATCGTTATGTTCACCGCTTGCCACCAAATATAAATTTATCGCATTGATATTTTTTGGTAAAAACAAAGAAATCCTAACGTCAAACGTATAAATTTAAAAATAATAAAAAAATGAATAAAAACATTTTATTTTTCTTATGATTCTAACAAAATATTTAATAATAACATAAATAATAATATTGAGATTGAAATTGCTCCATCAAAATTTAATGATATTGAACAACCTTTAACTAAAATAAATAACAAATGGCTTATAAACTTGTCTTCCATAGACATTCCGATTGACATCCAAAGATTGATACAGCTGGGAAGTAATTTTAGTCTACCTGTTAATAATAATATTGAATTGACAATGGAATACATTAAAAGTATTGAACATAACATTTTGAAATTACCAGTTGAAAAAAGAGCTGATATTAGAGAAAAATGTAGACAGATTTTAAACAATTTAACTAATTTCCAACACCCTAACAAAGAATTTTGTAAAGAGATAAATATGTTAATGCATAAAACTAAGAATTTTATAAAACATAACAAAGACCTTATTCTCACGAGAGCAGATAAAGGAAACATAACAGTCGCTCTGAATAAAAAGGAATACATAGTAAGTTGAAAATGTTTTAAAAGACGTAAAAACCTATAGCGTACTTAAAAAAGATCCGACGAATAAACTTACTAATGATGTTCATGATCTACTTAAGAGATGGAAAGACTTGGGTTTTATTTCGATGACTGGGTATAGATCATTATATATAAGTGATGGAAATATACCTACGGCATATGGACTTCCTAAAATCCACAAAAAAGACCATCCATTTAGAATTATTGTTTCCTCTATTAATAGCCTTACATATTGTTTGGCAAATTTTTTACATAAAATCATGTATGCGAATTTCTCGCCTGCAAAAAGTCACATCTCTAATAGTTTCGAACTAATTAAAAAAATTTTAAATATACAAATGGACGATAATCATACTATAATATTATTAGATGTAATTTCGCTGTTCACCAATATCCCAACAGAATTATTAATAGATAGTATATCTAAGAGAATTTCTGTAATCACATAAAACTGTAAAATTCCTGCATCAGAATTTTTAATAGGTGTCAATTTAGTTTTAAATTCTACATTTTTTACTTTTAATGACAAAATATACAAACAAATATTCGGAACACCAATGGGTTCCCCCCTGTCACCTCTAATAGCTGATATTGTAATACAAGATTTAGAAGAAAAAGCGTTAAATAGTTTAAACTTTAGACCAAATTTTTACTATAGATATGTAGATGATATAATAATGACTATTCCAATTAAAGACATAAACTCAACATTAAATAGTTTTAATTCGATACATCAAAGACTACAATTCACAGCTGAAGGTGGTGATAAAAATAAAATTAATTTTTTAGAAGTGACTTTAATTCGTGAGAATAACAATTTAATTACAGACTGGTATCATAAACCTACATTTTCAGGGAGATACTTGAATTATTTATCACAACATCCTAGATGCCAAAAAAGAGAAACGATTATAGGATTAATAGATAGATTATTTATGTTGTCCCATCCTAAATTTCACAAGAAAAATATTAACATAGCTATAAATATTTTAATTGAAAATAATTATCCAATAGAGTTCATATTCAACACTATAAATGACAGGCTGAAATACTTAATAAATAACAATGAAATCAACAAAGATGAAACCAAAAATTACAATAAAAATAACATTGAAGAAAGTAATTCATACTTTTCAATCCCTTACATTCCCAAAATTACTGAACAATTTAAAAACATAGTATATACACAGTATATACTAACAAATAAAGTAATTATGTGTTGACATTACATCTCTAATTTAATATGCTCGTTATAGTTGACCCTGTCTTTCTAAATCTTAATTTAAAAACATGTTGAAACAGTCTGATGTTAACTTGGCGTACTATAGTAAGAACAAGTTAAATAAATTTATAAAGGGATATAAAGATCCTCTACCTAAATATTCTCAATCTAATGTAGTTTACAAAATTAATTATAAAAACTGCACATCTTCATATGTAGGTCAAACCAGTCGTAAACTAGAAACTCGTATTAAGGAATATAAGTCAAACATAAAATGTAAAAATTAAAATTCAGTAATTACCAACCATAGGTTGGATTATAATCATGATTTTGATTGGGAAGACGTAAAAATTCTGGATAGAGAGGGTTATTACAAAAAAAGATTGACATCTGAAATGATATTCATTAAAAGACAATCTAACAGTATTAATTTGCAGACAGATACAGAAAGCTTAAACTCGACATATATAAACATCATAAAAAATTTACCGAAAATATAGAAAGTCAAACTTCATGTTTTCGATTACCTATATATTGACGTGATAACCGGTGGAGATCATCAGTCGTTCAAAATTCTTTAACGAATACACATATAGACTCATAAGAAGCTTTTTTAAATTAAGTGGATATAACAAAAATCGTAAGTTCAGATATAGACATATGGAGTTGACATCTTTGAAAAGTGTTGTTAGTTAATATTAACTGTTTGTAACAATAGGACAACGACTGATCAAATTGACTGATTGCATGTCATCAATCCTGGCTTATCAACCAATGAATTGTCTGCGTGAGAAGTATTTATAATGAAAAATCATCTGTTGTATACTTATATAAAAAACTTTTTAAAGGTTTGACATTATTGTAAAGATATAGGTATTATTTTTAAATGTATACGTTTAACGTTAGGATTTCTTTGTTTTTACCGAAAAATATCAATGCGATGAATTTATATTTTGGTGGCGAGCGGTGAACATAACGATGAATTTATACTTATTAATTTAATATAAGATTTTAGTTTATTAATTTAAGATTATTTTGCTGTCGCTGAAGAAGGTCATAAAATTGACCGAAACGTTTGGTTAAAAGGTCGTTGGTTTAATGTATGAAATTTTATATAATGAAATATTAATGTAAAACAGTAACAATGTTTAATGCTCTTAATAGCCTAATGTAATATCACTTTATTTAATGTATAAGAGCTTAATAGTGTTTATTCTATTGAATATTTTCTTATATACTTATATTAACTTTTTAGCGAGGTAATAAAAATTCAAAAATGCGTATTTGTTCAGAAATTTTATTTCTTACGTATACTATCCGACTACTATGCATGCGTTGGAGCATTCAGATACAGAGAATTCGCTGCAGATCCGGAGCTCATCGTTAAAACATATTCACAATAACAGCGGTGTCATTTCCATTATGATTCTTGATTTGTTTTTTTTTCTAGAGAAGATGTGGTTAGTTTATTTTTTATAGTCTTTTAAATTATAATATATTGTGTGTTACGTGTATAATTTGATCTAAGCCAGACGAAATTTCGCTTGCTCATTATCAGTCTTGAATCCTCACGAAAATCTTAATTCGCAAGAAAGCCAAGATTCTCTCCTACAAAAATTTATATTCATATATTTAAAGTCTAGTCATAAGCACATAAAATAGTATTATTAAGTTATGTCTTAATGAACTGTTATATTAGGAATTAGATGAGTCTTTTTGCAATCTATTAATCTGTTTCAGTATAATTTTTGTACACTGCATTTTAAATATAAATGGATAATAAATTTTACGTCGATTTAAAGAATTACAAGTATTTCAAAGTACAAAGTATTCTAAAATCAGCTTAGATAATTTTTTTAATAACAGATTCTTTATTTAACTGGGAGACAACTTTTTTTGAGTAAAAATATTGACGCATCAATAATTTTTGATTTATAATGATTGAAAAAGAATGGCTCTTCGCCAGCTAAACTTTGTGGAGTTGAAAGGTTAACATCCTTTTCAATTTTAGTTTTTATTTTTTCTTAAAAAAAGTATTGTCTCAGATTGGTCAGAGAATCTGTTATTAGAAGAAAATCCGATAATTTTGAGACATCCTAGATAATATTCTTATATATTTTTAAAAATATTACTTGAATATTGACAATTGAAAGAAAAATATAGTTTTGAACTATAAATTATTGACATAATGCACACATAAAATATTTATTTTATCGTATTAGTTTTATATAAAATATTTTTAAGATTTATAAGATTCGAACTCCGCCGGCGGAGAATTAAGTCAGTAATACAACGTAATTATTAAAAAAATTTTAAATCGATTGATTTATACTTCGCGAAAATTTAAGTAGCAAAGCAATAAAGCAGATATTCTTTTTATATTTCAATATTTTCATTTGATCTCGCAAAATTTCAAAATTTGCAAACTCGCGAAAAGATTTTCGTTTAACTCAACATATCTCGCCATCACATTTAATTGTCATCCTTTATATTATACGCGCATATGTGTGTATATGTGTAATGTGCATCTATATGTGTCTGTGCGTGTTTGTGTGAATGTATATTTTTTTATTTATATACTTATATACAGCAGGCGAACATCCCGAAACAACGGTGCAACGACGATGAGTTTATTTGCAGCAAGAACAAAAAGCATAAGAATTAGACGAGTGATAATTCACGAGCTTTCAATTCATATAATATAATTGTCGATAAGACATATTGCAAAATTCGTTTATAATAACAACCGCCCGATGAGACACCGGTGTCATCGCAACCACCTCGCGTAAGAGAGACGTATCCGTTACTAAAGTATACCTTATCGAACTAGAACTTATATCGATATATTGCACATTTGACAACAGTTATGTTTTTCTTTAAGTACTTGGATATAGGAAGTCTTCGCTAATAAATCTTTGACTTGCATCTCTTCCCCTCTCCCCCTCCCTCTCTCCTTCTTTCTTTCTATTTTTTCTTTGCTTGTGATACACATCTACACATATATTTCTGTTTCTCTCAAATACATACATGAATTTAATGGTCGATTCAACTTTCGATGCTTGCATGTTGTCATAAATTTGTAAGTTTTATAGGGGCGCTTGTTATGTATACATATGTATAATATGAAATCTTCGGACTTATTTTCTTCGATGTGTGTTCATATAATCTGTTATTTTGCTAAATATTCCATACAACTTTTTTTCTTTATTTCCTTCTTTTTATCTCCGTCATTCTTTGCGTTGCTCAACATTCGTTGCAGATTGGCGCTCTGAAGTCTTCAATTTTTTACATGTTTTATTCTATCTCTTTTTTGCATATTTATGCACACACACATACATACACACACATACACACACATACACACATATATACATACATACATACATACATGCATATATATGCACATACACACATACAGGCAACATGCACGCATACATGTACTGTCGCATTATGAAAAGCGATATATTCTATTTAAGTAGTTTTGTTCGCTTTTAATCTGCCGATTTTTATCTAACCGGAATAATCAAGCCTCGTCCATTGCCAACGATTTTCTTTTTTTTTTGGAAAAATTTTTCTCTGAAGATTTGTCGACGACGGAATTTTCATCAGATCTTTCATTGTTATACTAATCGTCGATAGGCTATTATTTCGTTGATGAAGATTAAACTTAACAATTAGCTTCATTGTTCACATTCTCTTTTTATATCGGCATTTTTGTTTCTCTCGAAACATTTTATGAGAGGATATCGTTAATGTCTTTTATATCATTGTCAAGTGTCGTTGCGGTGGATTTATACGTATCGATTTATAGGCCTGGTTAATTGCTTGCGCGAGGCATGTAAACGGATAACGCAAAAACAGGCGCTCGATCGGTTGGTTCGTCAAGCTTCGTTGTGCTTGCACTTATGAAAAAATACACTCAACTTTAATGGTTAACGCTCAAATTTGGGTCATCATTAAGGATTAATTTTCAGCTTATACATATTATTGAAGATTAAGCCCACAACTTACATCAAATCTTAATAGTCAACGCTCAATGTACATCCAAATTTAAGTGTTAACATTTAACTTTTATGACAGACACTCAAACTTAAGTATTAACATCCAAATTTAAATGTTGCCATGTTATTGAACGTTGATTATTAAGATTTAATGTAAGTTGTGGGTTTAATTCTTAATGCTGGGTGAAGTATTAACTCTTAATGATGAATAGGTTGGATGTTGATAAATTGAAAACATTTAAATATATTTATTCACATTTGGATGTTACTTTTATTTGAGGGTTTTTATTTTCAGGGTTACTGTCATTTTGAAGGTTACCATCAATTATCATCATCAATTGAAGGTTAATCTTCAACTGGCCCGAAATCACATCCAACTTTGAGAGTTTTTAGTGTTTTTTTACGATTAACACTCAAAGTTGAATGTATTTTTCCTTAAGAGTGTACATACATGTATCTCTTCAATCTTCACAAAAGATTTAATCTGCATAATCTCAATTCTCGCAAAAAAATTTGCGAAACTGTGCCCGAAAATGGCGCGAGGAACGTAGGTATGTATCAGAATCATATTACTCGGAATAATCCGAGATCATCATCGCCGCAGTCTAACTGTAAATGTTAACTTCAAAAGTGACCTCGGAAAAAGACTTTATACCTCGATATATTTTCATCGAAGGTATCCAATAAAAAAATATCACTGATTTGAAATCGATACTGCTGATTCATCTACGACAGTCTGCCGAGTAGGACGATGTGCTTCCGTATATTAGCAACAAAAATATTAGACACGGAACTATCAAGAGAAGAGCAGCTCGTATAATTGCGATTAAACCGAAGTGTGCAATGTGCTGGATTGTGGTGCTGACGGATACGATCCGCCAGGCGGCGTTGATGTTGGTTGCAGGCTCAACTGTAGCTGATGTTGCTGCGCTTTCGCTCTTAAACAGGCAATACTCTCATTTCTGAGTTGCTCTGTATCCTGTACAACACCTGTAAACACAGTAATGTGTATTCATTTGAAAAGTTTTATTTATTGTTTTTATTAAAACTTTATTTGTATTCTTTATTATTGTATCAAAATTGTATTTTATTTTTTTATCGTAATTTCTAAAAAATTACAAATAATAAAAAAAAATTAAAGCAATTTATATATTTTATTAGTAATACAATTGTTTAAAGCAGATTTATTTAGATAAAAGTGCTTCGGGAAATCTTTATTAATATCTTTGTACAATATTTTATATTTTAACAAATATTTAATATTTTAAAGTTTGATTTTGTTTTGAAAATTTTCATTAAATATTTATATAAAAGTTATACATTGCAATATATAAAAAAATTGTTTTTTTTTAAATGTATTTTAATATAAAATTTAAATAAAATTTAATATTATAAATTAATATACAATTTTTTAATCTACCTATGTCTAATAGATATTCGACATATTTTTGAGTAAAACTTACTCGTAGATGACGAAGGTCCCATACCATCCTGACTTTCCTGTCCGCTTTCCGAACTGGTTGGTCCTCCTTGATGATGATTATGATTGGGGCTGCTTCCGCTTCCGTTTTGATCGTTACCGCTGTCCTCTCCACCAGATTTGAGATGCTCTGCTGCCTCGAGCGACTTTCGATGCATCCCTACAGGTCCACAGTCAATCAGTTCTTGATTACATTCGAAATCTTGGTTAAAGCTGCTTGTCTTAGACGATTGAGCTGGTAAAAACCAACAGAAAAAGTATTCGAATTTGTTGGGCCGTTTTAATTTTTTTAAGTGTTTCTATCAAGGCGGAAAGATTTTTCCGGTTTTCAATGATCCGACTTTCAATAATCCTTTTTATTATGTTTCAGTCATTTTATGTATTGTAAAATAGAATAAAAAATTGCAAAATTAAAGAGAT
>NW_028190710.1:0-18387 GCF_048542155.1 Nylanderia fulva | reverse complement strand
GAAAAAAATTAGAATGGAGGAAGAGAAGAGAGAGAAAAACATTGTAATAAAAGGAATGGAGGAAGAAAGGGAAGGAAGGTGTAAAGGAAAGAGATAGAGAAATTAATTGAAAGAGATAGGAGCGAAAAGCAGAGACCAGGATCGAATGGATAAGGATTTGTGGAAAGGAACGGAGGGAAAGGGAAGGTTGAAAATGGTGGTAGTAAAACTAGGAAAGTGGAGAACAGACAAGACAGGTAATGGAGAGGAAGAAGATATAAGAGGAAAGAGGGTGTTTTATTTTGGGAAATAGAAGATGATGTAAATGCGGAAGAGAGGAAAGTTAAACTGGAGACTTAATGGAGATCGCGGAGATAGAAAGGAGCGACAGGAAAAACAAGGTATGGACGAGCTATGGAAGGATTAAAAAATCAATGATGTTTGGGGAGAAGTGGAGATGGCGAGAGAGGAGGAAGGTGTGCCATCTAAAAATGGAAAGGAGAAATTAGAGAAGGTATAGAGAAAATGAGGGGGGAAAAAGAAGAAGGGGGTATGAAGACAGGAATGGAGGGAAAAAAAGGGATAGAAAGAAGGAGAAGAAAAGAAAGTGAGGAAAGGAGGAGGGGAGAACAATAGTGAGGAGAACAATAGTAAGAAGAGAAAGGAGGACGGAAGGAGAAGGGAGACGGAGGAAGGAAGGAGAAAGTAACAGGAGAGAAAGGAAAAAAGGAGGGGAAGTAAGAGAAGAATGGAAGATAGGTTTTTGGAATGTGGCAGGGTGAAAATACGGAAGAAAAGTGTCTGGGGAGGAAATAGAAGGTGGGAGGAGGTTGGTGATGCTGAAACATGGATAGAGGAAAGGGGGTGGGAGGGCGATTATTAAAAAGAGGTTACGAAAAGGATATAGATGGGAGATAGCAAGAAGCAAAGAAGAGAAAGAAGAAAGGAAGACCGATGGGAAGGATACAGGGGGAACAGGGAGGAGAGGGGGAAGTATAAAAGTATCAGGAATGGGAGGAAAAGCGGAGGGAATAATGATGGCGGATTTTAGAAGTAAGAAGAAGAGAGAAGGTGGAGGGTAATCGGCGTTTATCCATCAACGGGGACATGGAAGGAAAGTGGCGGGAAATGAAGGGATTGGATGAAGAGAAAGAATGAAAATAAATGGACGATTTTGGGAGGAGAGTTCACGCAAGGACAGGGAGAAAAGGGGTGGGGGTGCTGGGGGTGATAGGAGGGGAGGAGGAAGAAGAAAGAATCAAGGACAAGAAAGTTGTTAATGAGAAAGGGAAAGAAGTGATATAAAGAGTTTGTAAAAAGAGGTGGGCTGGGGAATTTTTAAACGGATGATAAGAGAGGATAGAAAGGGGGAGTACACATTCTACCGGAGGAGGAGGGAAATCGGTTAATAGATTTACGTTAGGTGGGAGAGGATAAGAGTAAAGGAAAGGATATAAAGAGAATGGAGGTGGGAGACCAAACATAGAATCGGGACCAGCACCCATTGTTGTAACGATAGAAGAAGAGAGGAGCTGATGAAAAGGGAAAAGGGGGGATGGAAAAGAATAGAAACAGAGGGAGAGGGAAAAAGAGGGGAGCGAGAAAGATAAGAGAGGAGGAAAAAAATAGAGTGGGGAGAGGGGTGGGAATAGGAGGGATTGAAGAGGAGCTAGAGGAAAAAACTAGGAAGAATAGACAGAGGACTTGCGAGAAGGAGAAAAAGAGAGTGGAGAAGCGGAAAAGGAAAGGGTCGGTGGACGAGGAATGTGAGGAGTAAGAGGAAAGAGAAGTGAGGAAAAAGTTAAGGGAATGAGAGGAAAAAGGAGGAGGAGGAGAAGGATATAGCAAAAGTAAGGGCGGAATATAGGCTAATGTGTAAAGGAAAAAGGAAAGGAGGAAGAAGGCTGCTAAGATGGTTACAAGGAGGCGCTCGAGGCAAGAACGGAAGGAGCGGTATGGAAGATTATAAACAGGGAAAGGGAAGGGGTGAATGAGGAGATAAAGGCGGAGGAATGGAAGGAATACTTCATGGACTCTATTGGGAGGGGGATAGAGGTAAAAGTGGTAAGAGGAGGAAAAGAAAAAAAGGAGAGGGATGAGGAGCAGGAGATAAGCAGGGAGGAAGTGAAGCGGATGCTCGGGAAAAACTGAAGAAAGGAAAAGCAGCGGGGGAGGATGGGATACCGAGTGAGGTATGGAAATATGAGGGGAGAGGGTAGGAAGTAGAAGAGTGGGTATGGGGAATGTGCAACAGAGTATGGAGAGGAGAAGGATGGCCGGAGAGGTGGAAAGAAGGGATAATAGTACCCACCTGTTGAAAAGGGAACGGGGACTAAAGTGGAAAACTATAGAGGAGTAACATTGATGCCCACGCTTATACAAGATATACGTGGGATTTTAACTGAAAGGTTAAAGAAGAAGAAATGGAGGGGAAGGAATATGATACCTGGAGAGTTCCAGAACAGGTTCTTAGGAAGGGAGGGAAATGGGGGGTGATGGATAGTATCTATGTGTTGAACTATCTGGTGAATAATGCGGTAAACAAGAAGGGGGGAAAGGTAGAGTCGCGGCATTTTATGGACCTGCAGCGGCGTTTGATTCGGAGGTAGATAGGGTTGGGGTGTTAATGGAGGGCAATGAAGAGGAGGGGAGTGAGGGAGGGAATTAAGGAGTAGGATAGAAGAGGGTGTACAGGGAAACGAGGAGTAAGGTAAGATGGGGAAGGATGAGGGAGAAAATTTTTGGACGGCAAGGGGGGGGTGAGGCAAGGTTGCCCAATGAGTCCGCACTTATTTCAGTTGCTGATAGAGGATATAGCGGAAGTGCTAGCAAAGGAGGTTGGGGGGGGGGGTGAACTCGGGAGGGGAAAAGGTGCATTGTTTGGCGTACGCAGATGATATGGTACTGTGGGCGGAGGATGAAGAAGGGATGATACATATGTTGGGGAAATGGAAAGTATATGGACAAGAAGAAAAGGTTAGAGGTGAATGTGGATAAGACAAAGGTAATGAGGTTTTAAAAAGGGAGGAGGAAGAATGAAGAGAGTGGAGTGGAGATGGAAAGGAAAAAGGTTAGAGGAAGTGAAAGAATTCACATATTTAGGGTATAAGCTACAGAGGAACGGGGGCAGGAGGCCGCAGGTAAGAACAGAGTAGGAAAGCAGGAGCGGTGATAAGACAGGTGTGGGGAATAGGGAAAAGAGAAGGTTTGCAGGAGACTGGATGAAAAGAGTTTGGCTAATGGAAAGGTTGGTGGGGACGGCTGTTGGAATATGGGGCGGCAAATATGGGGATTGGAAGGAGAGCGGAGAGAGGTGGAGGCAATGCAGGAGCGATGGATTAGGTGGACGTTAGGAGTAGACTGGTGCACGCCGGGGTATATGGTAAGAGAGGAGATAGGATAAAGACAAATTTAGATAAGGGCAGAAGGAGGGCGGGGAGGTGGGGTATGAGAGGAAGTTGGAGGAAGGAAGGGGAGGAAGTTTAGCGAGGAAATGTTTTGAGGATATGAAAGAGAGGATAAGGGGAGGGAAAGGGTAAAGAACGATGTGGGAGGAAGAGAGAGGGGGAAATTCTGGGAAGAAAGAGGAATAGAAGGGAAAAGAGATGGAGGAAAAAAGGGGAAGGGGAGAGGAAGTATATGAGGGGTGGGAACAGAAAGACAGGGAAAGGCAGAAGGAGGAAAGATGGGAGAGGATAAGAGAGTCGAAGATATAATAGATGGTATGGGGAATGGAAGGAGGAGGGTTTACGGAATACCTGAGAACGGGATGGGGCGAAAGTAGATGGAGAAGGATAGTTAGGTTCAGAATGAACAATGAGATGAGAGGGGCGAGATACTGGGAAGAAGAGGGGAAAAGAAGGTGTAGGTTATGCGGGATAGAAAATGAAACATGGGAGCATGTGATAGGAGAATGTGGGGGAGAAGGGGGGAAGGGAAACTGGTGGGAAAGAATGAAGGAAATACTGCAGGAAGGAGGAGAAGGGGAAGGATGGATGAGAGAAATAGAGAAAAAGAGGGAAGAGGGGGAGAACGGAAGAAAGGAGGGAGGGAGGGGAAAAGGAGGAAGGAAGTATGAGGAGGAGAATGAGTGAGGTATGAATGAGGTGGTGGAGAATGTATGGGGAATCGGAAACCGAAGCGAAGCGATAGGTAGGGACGGCTCTTTCTCTCTCTAAAGTAGTAGATAAGTAGGTTAAGGTAGAATTAAGTTATTTGTAAATTAGATGTAAGAGTAGAGTTAAGAGTAGATATAAGTAAGATTGTAAGAGTTTGTAAGGTTGGGGAACGCTCCTTCAAAAGCGCCTTCAATCCCTTAGGGGACGAATAAAGAATTGAATTGAATTGAATTGAATTAACAAAAATAAAATATAATTTATAAATATAATTTTTGAGAAAATATTTTTGATAATGATTAATTTTTGCAAAGAATTATTTTGGCTATAAACATAATTTTTGAGAAGATTATATTTTTTATTATTATAAAGAACTATTTTTGCTGACGAAAGATATAACTTAGCGCTTTTTTTTTACATCTGTGATGTCTTTTTTTGTGGAATTTCACATATTTTTGCAAAGATCATTAAACAAAATGCATTAAATAAATGTATATTTTTTTATATTTATAATGAGAGAAGACGAGAGAGAGCAAGAGGACCAAAGAGAGAGAGCGGGAGAGAGCAAGAGGGAGCAAGAGGGAGCAAGAGAGCGAGAGAAAGCGGGAGAGAGCAAGAGAGAGCGAGAGAGAGCGAGAGAGAGCGATAGAGAGCGATAGAAAGCGGAGAGAGCGAGAGAGAGCGATAGAGAGCGATAGAAAGCGGGAGAGAGCGAGAGAGAGCGGAAAAAAACGAGAGAGAGAGCGAAAGAGAACGAGAGAGAGCGGGAGAGAACAAAAGAAGGCGAGAAACAGCGAGAGAAAAGCGAGAAAGAGCGAGAAAAACCGAGAAAGAGCTGAGAGAAGACGAGAGAGAGCAAGAGAAACGCGAGAGAGAGCGGGAGAGAGCGAGAAAACGCGAGAGAGAGCGGGAGAGAGCGAGAGAACGCGAGAGAGAGCGGGAGAGAGCGAGAGAACGCGAGAGAGGAGCGGGAGAAAAGCGAGAGAACGCGAGCGAAAGCGGGAGAGAGCGAAAGAACGCGAGAGAGAGCGAAAGAAAGCGAGAGAGAGCGAGAGTAAGCGAAAAAAAACCGAGAAAGAGCGAGAGAAGACGAGAGAGAGCGAGAGAGAGCGAGAGAAAGCGAGAGAAGGCGAATAGAGAGCGAGAAAAAAGCGATAGAGAGCGGGAGAAAGCGAGAGAGAGCGAAAGAGAGCGAGAGAGAGCGAGAGAGAAACGAGAGAGAGCGGGAAAGGACGAGAGAAGGCGAGAAACAGCGAGAGAAAGCGAGAGAGAGCGGGAGAACGCGAGAGAGTGCGGGAGAGAGCGGGAAAGAGCAAGAGAGAGCGAGAGAGAGCGAGAGAGGCGAGAGAGGGCGAGAGAGAGCGAGAGAACGGGAGAGAACGAGAGAAGGCGAGAAACAGCGTGAGAAAGCGAGAGAGAGCGAAAAAAACCGAGAGAGAGCGAGAGAAGACGAGAGAGAGCGAGAGAACGCGAGAGAGAGCGGCAGAGAGCAAGAGGGAGCGAGAGACAGCAAGAGAGGGCGAGAGAGAGCGAGAGAGAGCGATACAAAGCGGGAGAGAGCGAGAGAAAAGCGAAAGAAAGCGAGAGAGAGCGGGAGAGAACGAGAGAGAGCGAGAAACAGCGAGAGAAAGCGAAAAAAACCGAGAGAGAGTGAGAGAAGACGAGAGGGAGCGAGAGAGAGCGAGAGAGGCCGAGAGAACGCGAGAGAGAGCGGGAGAGAGCGAGAGAGACCGGAAGAAAGCGAGAGAGCGAGAGAGAACGAGAGAAGGCGAGAAACAGCGAGAGAAAGTGAGAAAGAGCGAAAAAAAACCGAGAGAGAGCGAGAGACGACGAGAGAGAGCGAGAGAACGCGAGAGAGAGTGGGAGAGAGCGAGAGAACGCGAGAGAGAGCGGCAGAGAGCGAGAGAACGCGAGAGAGCGGTAGAGAGCAAGAGAGAGCGAGAGACAGCGAGAGAAAGCGAGAGAGGGCGAGAGAGAGCGAAAAAAGACGTGGGAAAGCAAGAGAGAAATGGTGGAAAGTGGTGGGAGAGAGAGGGGAGAGAGAGGGGGAGAGAGAGAGAGAGAGAGAGTGAGAGAGAGCAAGAATTTATTTTTTGTTTGGTTGCTTAAAAGGTTAAGCAGCTGAGGAAAATGTCACTATACTAGGATGGGTGACCGCGGATAAGGTAAAGCAGCTTCGGACAGAATCACTTTGTCGGGATGGGTGATCGGGACAAGTACGACGCCGTATCTTAAAAAAAGTGACACCTTTTCGACCAAAAAATAACTTGAAAAATTCATATCTCCGCAACCAATAGAGCTATCAAGTTCCTTAAGGTCTCATTTTACTCGGAAAAAATCGCGCTTTCGATTGATATGGTCATCTTTTGAAAAATATGTTTCCGTTCATGAAATATTTCAAATTTTTGTTTTCAAGGTTACGAAAATCGTGTTACGTCCGGTAAAGGATACACAGTAGCGTCCTACGGATAATTTTCGCTATTGTTTCGATATTTTCGCTATCTTTTCGATATCTTTCGATATTTTTTTTTGTTTTTTTTGTAGATTGTATTTTAATTTGACGAATAAAAGATATAACTTAGCGAGACGCTACCGCGTCTCCTGATATAATCGTACCTACTAAAAAATACCTAAACTATTATTTGCAATTATATTATATTTTATATTATTCTTGCATATGAATCAATGGCATGATGATAAAACCATCGTCGTAAGGAAATTTCACACATTTCCCTTTAATGTCGTGAATATTGACTGTGTAACAATCATATGACAAATGTTGTGTTTGCTGAATATTAAATAATTCTGAGGAACAAGGTGAACTGAAAAATGGTTTTGATTCAATGAATTTCTTCCCTTTAAAAAGATTTCTGAAGTCTTGATTTCTTTATAAATACTTTCGACACAAAATACACAATTGTTTTTTAACATAACGCAATTATCTTTATCACATGTGCTTAGTTCAAACTTTTCAATGATTACTGTTTTGTAGAATATAAAATCTTGTTTATGAAATTGATCAGTACATTGCTGACGTAAATTGGATACGTTTTTTTCATTATCATTGTTTTGCATATATTCTTGTTCTTTTAACCTATTACAAAATTTGTTGTAAAGGATTTCTTGTAGCTTGAATTGTTTTTTTTATCTCAAATAAATAATTTTCATATTTAAAACAACTGAAAGTGTCAAGTGGACCATGTTGCAAGCAATCTATGGGCAAATGTATAAGCCATGAACATTATGAGTAATATATTCTTTTCCGTAAAGTATTGCATATTTTTGAACAAAGTATTCGAGTAGTTTCAATGAAAATTATTATAAACTCTGTATAATGCAGGAACTGCATAAAATTCGAATAGCGCAGGATAAGGCCATGAAATGTGTGTATATATTTTGTTTGCAATCTTTTTTAAAACAATTGGTCCGGTTATAATAAAAAATTGCCTTAATTCAGTGGCTTTATAGTATTCAATGTCCTCTAAACTTCTTGGCAAGCGTGGAAATCTTTCGGCACATAATTCTTCAAAAACAATAATTGATTATTAATATCATTTTTATCAGTCTCGGGTAAACGATGATTTTTTTTCCCTCTTATCCAAAACATAATTACTCTTTTAACTACGCCTAGAAATACAAGATGCATGCCATCGAGAGGAACTTGAGATACGAAACCAATATTTAGCTTTTCTAAAGGACTTGTATCTTTATGGAATTCCTCATCTAATTTATTTCTGATACTGAAATCAGTCCGCAATTGTGCATTTGGTTTGTAAAAAAGTCATTCTTCCATTAACAAAGGTCCCTTCTTGAATGCATTTTGTTGCAGGCATTATAGCCTGTATGACCTTTAATACATTAAAAATAATGATTTTTGCAGGAAGCAATCACAAAGAAGTTTACCAACCTTTACTTTTATTATTTTTTTATTTATGTTTAAAACCATTTTGTTCTAAATGTTTGAAACTCTGTTATAAACTCAGTTAAAAATTGGTCTACATAGGCTGGTTCTTGTGTCCGTGATATATCCCAGCCGCAAAAGGTTTTTTAATATTTTATCAACCAGATTTTAGATCTATGGAGATAAGAATAGGCCAGAGTTGACTTTTGAAGAATTAGATATCGGTAAAACCATCAATGTTTATGTTAAGAGGTAATGCTATTTCTACATTTTGCATCAAATGTTTTTGCATATTTAAACTATTATTAATTATCCTACGTAGTCCATTCTCTATGCCAATGTGACAATAGAAACCTGGAGGAACACTTTTAGTTCATATGGACATGAACTTGGTGTTTTTAAAAGAGTTCGCGAGTCTTTTGCTAATTGTGGAAATATCACTCGTAGAATACCCAACAATTCATTCATGGCAGATTGACTAAGCAAATGTCTGTATTTTAAAAACCATTGTTTCACAGCGTTAACTATGAAATCATTTACAATAGGGAGATTATTACATAAATTTTCAAATGATAAAGAAGTATCTGAACAGTTAATTTCTTCAATCACATCAATATATTCCAATGGTTCAATCTCAATTTTTTCTGGAAATCTCGGGAATCACATTATCATGGTTTTCACATTGTTCTTGTTTTTCATTATGTTTCTTTGCAGTATCTACATTTATATTTGTAGTATTTACATTATGACAGTATCTACATTTATAATTGTTTTTATGTTATTAGGCAAATTATTCGTCTGAATTAATTGTCGATTCAACTGCAAGATGTGTATTAATTCTTTTTTTACCATCCGTCTCATATGACGTTTTGTAACAAAACATTTTTTTATTTTAGCCATTATTGTTTTAATTTTTATGTCAGTATTGCTATTATTGACTTGATAAAAAAATCACTGAAAAAATTAAAATCATTCACATGAGATGCTCATATAGTTAATACGTAGTTTTTAAGATTTTATGGTATTTAACGTTATTAAAATAATATATATATACACAATATATACTTACATGGCAGGAATCTCGAACGTCACCAACAGGCAGATCCATTGCTTCCAGTTATAAATAAAGATGAATTTAAAATTTAATTATAAAACGACTTATAAAACCTCCAATAAAGCCCAACAAACACAATTGTCTTATTATTATATTTGGGTATTCTTATTCACATACGAAAGCTCCTGAGACGAAACGCCGCGCTCCCTAGTTACGCGTATCAACTCGTTGCTAACGAACGAGCGGTGATTATTATAGATTCCTAAAAACATTCTTGGAACATGTATGAGATATTTGTGGTATAGTAAATATGTTCCAATAGATTTTTTTTAAGTCACCACGAGTGAAATATTTTTTTCGACTGTCGCAAAGATAAATTGAGTACATATATGTATAAAACACGATTATTTATAAATATTTCAATTAAATATTTGTACATTTTTTAAATAAAAATATGAAACTATACTTTTGTTTACTTAACTATGTTTTGCATGAACGTTAAACAAAAACTATTTTCAAAATATTATAAATTTATAAAATATTAAAAATTCAGTGATTTATTAATGTATACGTACTTTATTTATTAATGTATATATACGTACCTTATTTATATTAATGTATATATATACGTACTGATATTTACTAAAAAGCTTTTGTGTTATATTTCAAAAACGTTTGATGTAACACAATTGTACAAAAACAATTGTACAAACACAATATATAAAATCTGCAATGCAGTGTAATATTTTTGAATATGTACAAAGTAAATGTTTCATATAAAACGTTCATAGAATATTATGAAATTAAATGTTTCAGGAATGTCACAAATGTAACATTGCTGTAATGTCTCTGAACGTTACAAACTAAACATCCCAAATGAAACGTTTATGGAATTGTTTTAAAATATATGTTTTATGAACGTAGCAAATGTAACATTGCTGTCATGTCTCTAAGGTTACAAACTAAACATCCCAAATGAAACGTTTATGGAATGTTTTAAAATACATGTTTTATGAACGTCGCAAATGTAACAATGCTGTAATGTCTCTGAACGTTACAACTGAACATCCCAAATGAAATGTTTCTAGGATGTTGCCAAACATTTCTTTCCTAAATTTCAAATATCGATATAACAGCCAAAATGTTACATTTCTGGAACAGTGCATGAATGTTGCAATTGAAATGTTATTTGAAACGTTTACGAAACATTTCTAAACATATTTATGTAACGTTTCAAATTTGCAATATTATTGCCGAAATGTAACATCCCCCTGTATGTTTCATGTTTAGCGGGGTATATATATATATAATTTTTCTTTATAAAATCAAAAAATCAATGTTTACAAGCAACTATTATAATAAATATATCTATTTAAATAATCTAATATATATATTTTGATTTAAACACCCTTTATACTGCGCATGATGCAACACGCCTTAACCGACACAAATATTTTGGAAAATCGTTCGTTTTATATACAAACCGCAAGTGAGTAAGACAATATAGAATATAATATAAAAAAAATAAAATTACATAACTTAAATAATGTATAATAATGAAGTTTTATAAAATGTCCCTAATTGTTCTTGCTTCTTCTGACATTATTTCATAATGGTGTTTTTTTAGTTTACAATTCCGCTATTTTTCTCGTTTTTCTACTATATTTATTTTTAATTTCATTATTTTACTATGAAAACCGCTTTGGTAGAAAGAAGTTGTTGATTTATCGTGTTGTCTCTCTTTCATATGCAGATTCATTGTTGTTTTTGTTTATTTTTGTTTCATAATTTGTTATTTTTGAAAATAATTTTTAAAATTATTTTTATTCTTTTTATTATTTCCCCTATTTATATATATGTATATTGTCCATAATTCTTATAATTTCTTTTCTTTTAATTGCATTCTTTTGCTATTTTTTATTTGGTTTTCTAATCTTTTTTAACAGGTTATTAAATATCTAATCCATCTCTTTTCCATTACCTTCTCCATTTTTCATTATTCTTCTCTCGTAGATCTACTACTTATTTTTCTAATTTTTGTTGTTGTCTTTATTTTCTTTACTTTGTTTTGGTTATTGTTCAAATCATTTTATAACTCTCTCAATACTTTGTTCAAATATAATCTGTTTTAGTGCTTTAATGAAAATTAAATAATATATTATTTAAATTTGCATTTAAAATTATGTTATATTCTTTATTATCATAATATAAATATAAGATATATAATTTTTTGTGTGCCTCGGGAGAGGACACTTAAGGGTCGCCCCCAAATTGGGATGGGAATCCGGGGCGTCAGGACTTGTCGGGTGTTTGTTTAGGGAAAATGCACTACACTTTTGTATTAAAATTCTGTATTCAACTTCAACCACTTGGTCTTTATTTTATTCCACATTAATACACTGAAGCTTTATCGTGTGTCGGCACTGACTTTCTATTACTCCGCGTATCGCGCACAACTGCGAGTCGATGCTAGGTGCGCGCGCGGTTTAGCGAGATCGTGGTTAGAGCGATTATTTGGGGTCTGCGACTGAGCGAGCTGTCGCTTTCTTACTCTCTTTATATCGTTGTTTTTGGAGTTTTCCCGATCGGAAGGGTGCCTGGCAACAGGTTTCCCCGGTGCGAGAATCTAGGTGCAAGCGAAGCCGATCACAAGTCCTTCGCTTTGCTTGCACGTTGATCAATTTCTGTTCCGCGTATATCTCGCATGTATGCGTTTTAACGCGGTCATTATCTGTCGTAATTCTGATTCGCGTATACCCTCGCATCGTATGCGTTTTTTAACGCGGTCATTATCTGTCGTATTCTGATTCAGCGTATACCTCGCATCGTATGCGTTTTTTAACGCGGTCAGTGTCTGTCGTAATGCGGATGCAATACGAGTACCCATTTCTTAATATTAGTTAACTTTAATAGTTATATCTATTGTATATCTTTGGGGGATATAACAAATTTATAAAGAAAAATGCAATTTTATATTTGTTTCTTAGTATTATTAAAATGTTTTATAACATAAATATTACACAAAACAATTTCACGTATTTGTAATGTTTTTCAAACAATTTTAAATTTTTGTGTGAATTTAGCCAATTACATCGCCCAAGTTTTATTAATTTTATGAGGGAAATTGCAGAATCACAAACAGATGATGATCTACGTTATTTGCATAATTGGGATTTGGAAAAGCATTGTCCTCTCATAAAAATAATACGAGTTTATAGTCATCCGGTGTACAAAAAACTTTTTTCCGATGGTCTATAGAAAATATTAATGAATTAGTTATTGATTGCTTACCTATTACTTATATTACAGAAACATATCCCGATTTTTACGATTTTTTTATATTCCATGGTATGCGCAAATTCAAGCAGAAAATCAAAACTATTATTTTTCAAGAGGATAGTTGGATGATATTCAATATGCAAACAAATTGATAAATATCGATCATTGACTCATTATGACTTATTACTCGTCTTCATTTTACACACACATACACACAATTGATATTATTTTATATTTTGTCTATTTTATTCATTATCGTATAAAAATCTGAAATATTATTAATATAATTATAATAGTTTTAAAATGTTTTGTGTAATGTTCTGCATTATTTAATATATAATTAAGGATACATCAGTGTTTTTATATTATATCAATCAATATTTAAAAATTTTATATTTATAAAATGTATTTTATGTAATAATATAAAAAATTATAAAAAAGTTAATTATATTTATAAAATTACTATAAAAATAAGTGCAAAGTAACATTACATTTTCGTAACATTACATGTTACAGGAAAATTTCACTGATTAAATAAAAATATTGGAAGAAGTTAATCGGAATACAATTAGAAAATATGGTTGCAAAGTCAATTTTAATAGCTATCAGATGTTTTAGTGAAATCAGCAGTGCGCTGTCGAAGGAGATCATAAAATAAATAAGATTATTTTTGCCAAGTTATAGATTTATGCCTTAATATAAATATCATATTTTAATTTTTACTGTGATGAAACCTAGACTAGTGATACCAAAAAATTTTTGTTACAATTAATTAGTTTAAAAATATGGAAATTATGTATGAAAAATGTGTCATATTTCATGGTTTTTGAGAGAATGTGGATCATGTGCTGATTTTTTTTCTGAGCATTATAAAGAGATGTAACGTGCGTTGCGTGCGTGCGTGCCCTGCGTGGGCGTGCGCGTGCGCGCGTGTGGGTGTGTGTGTGTGGTAATACACTTTTTTTTTGGAGAGTAGATAGCGTTATGTGTCAAACATGTAACTATTTCACAATCTTTTTATACATTACATTCAAATAACGTTATTTATTATAAATAAATCACTCCGTGTCTCACCTCATGTAATATATGTATATATATGTATGTTATATAATATATGTATGTTAAGTTTTTAAATTAATTTTTTTTCGCAAGTCTTTAATGTTTTTATTTGTTATTGCAAGTTTTTAATGTCATTAAAATATTTTAAATACATTATTTTTCAGATATGTTTAAGATTCTGTAAGATTGGGAGATATAGTTTTGACGCGGATCTTAACAACTTTTTTTACCTTTTTTAAAATGAAATTTTTTAACATATACAAAACATTTATGAGTTCATTATAAAAAATTCCGAAGAAAACCAAAAAAAGCTTGTTACAAAGATTCACTCTAAAACGATTTTTAATAATTATAAAGTGATAAAGTCAATGTATTGCATTATGATAAGTAATGAACAAACTATCAATACGTTACCTTAAAGAATTGATAATCCTAACTCTTTGATTACTGTGGAATGTGAATGTCCAAAGCTCTTAGGTTATATTTCAGTCAATTAACAATCAAAGAGAAATGATAAATTATTAAATTAAGGCCATGTGTAACGAGCAATACGATATTATTTTTATTATTGAGAAGAAAAATTCTTAATTTGAAATAATAATTATACAAACGTTTCGAGCTCTACTTGCTCCTCTTCAGTGCGCAAAAAAATAGTGATAATAAATAACGATAATAAATAAATACATAAAATTCTAATAAAAAATCCGCAATACATAGTCAATATAAGTTATATAGTTGAGTCATAGTTAAAACGCAAAATATATTTACAATGAATTGAGACCATTAAAATAGTTCAACAAAGTAAGAACCAATTAGAAGCAGAATGATTCGTCCGGTTATTCATAAAATATATTAGAATTATTAATAAAAACTTGGAGTGACACTTATACATTACTCCAAATGAACCACTTATCGTTATTTGACGAAAGTCCCTCGATCTGGCAATGATTATGTTCATCCTCTCCAAATTATTTGATATTTGTTAACTGAATTAAAGAATTTTATTCAATTGTAAAATAGGATTCCACTAATGTGTAGGTGAAAAAAAGATTAAAATTATAATTAAACAACTACTAAAATATTGAACCTTTATGCCTTACAAATTGTTCCGAATAACTTGAGATGACGATGCTTCTAATTGTTGTTGGCCTTATTGTTAGTACTGACTGTTGTCTAGTCTTTTTAAAAGTCGAATAAATAGGTGTCAGATGCCTCACAAATAAACAATTTACATAAGTCTATAAATATTCGATATTTCTTCTAGATGTCGAAATACGGCTTGATTAAGCATATCGCGGTTGTCTGGTGTTATTATTTAGATACCATGCCTTTGTTCCTTGATGTGTATCATTTCCGAGATAAGTCTTTTATATATTAGATTCAATATCAAGGTAGTTTAACGTGATCCCCAATCACAAGCCATGTTTTTTATATCCTAGAATATGTTCAAGCACACAGAATGACATTGGAAGGAATCAAATTTAATAGTATGCATATGCTCTTTTAGTCTAGTGCGTAATTTTCTTTTGGTTGCGCCAACATACGAAGCTTCACAATCCTTACAAGTAATTTGTAGACAACATTATTATTTGTTATGCACGTTTTTGTCCTTGTGGACTTTAATAATTGTTAAGATTATTTAGACAACGGTATCCTACTCTGAAATCTGATTTTTATTGTCGATGCTATTGTCTCAGAAATGTATTAATGTATGGAATGACGAAAAATTTTTCTTGCTATTATCTTCTGCCAATTTCTTTTTTTCTATGTTGTTAAACTGACCATTGTTTAAATCTTATTCTCTTATTTATTTCTTAAAGATTAAATGAATAGGGTAACCATGAAGAGTTTTAAACAATGGTCAGTTTAACAACAATAGAAAAAAGAAATTGCAGAAGATAATAGCAAGAAAAATTTTTCGTCATTCCATACATTAATACATTTCTGAGACAATAGCATCGACAATAAAAAAATCAGATTTTCAGAGTAGGATACCGTTGTCTACATAATCTTAACAAATTAATTAAAGTCCACAGGACAAAAACGTGCATAACAATAATAATAATGTTTGTTACAAAATTAATTGTAAGGATTGTGAAGCTTCGTATGTTGGGCAAACCAAAGAAAATACGCACTAGACTAAAAGAGGGCATATGCATAATATTAAATTTGATTCCTCTCCAAGCCTTCTGTGGTCTCTGAACATATTTGGATAAAAAACAGGCTTTTTATTGGGATAACGTTAAAATACTTGATATTGAATCTAATTAGTCTAAAAGACTATTCGGAAAATAATACACATCAAGGAACAAAGGTATATGGTATAAATAATAACACAGACACCGAATTGCTTAAAAACGCGTATTTCGACATTCTAGAAGAAATATCGAATTTTTAGACTTAGGTAAATGTTTATTTTGTGAGATCTGACACCTATTGATTCGACTTTTAAAAGACTAGACAACAGTCAAGTACTAACAATAAGGCAACAACAATTAGAAGCATCGTCATCTCAAGTTATTCGGAACAATTTGTAAGCATTTAAAGGTTTAATATTTTAGTAGTTAGTTTAATTTTATAATTTTTAATCTTTTTTCACATACACATTAGGGAATCCTATTTTACAATTGAATAAATTTTTTAAATTCAGTTAACAAATATCAAATAATTTGGAGAGGATGAACATAATCATGCCAGATCGAGGGACTTTCGTCAAATAACGATAAGTGGTTCATTTGGAGTAATGTATAAGTGTCACTCAAGTTTTTATTAATAATTCTAATATATTTTATGAAACCGGACGAATCATTCTGCTTCTAATTTGGGTCTTACTTTGTTGAACTATTTTAATGGTCTCAATTCATTGTAAATATATTTTGCGTTTAACTATGACTCAACTATATAACTTTTATTGACTATGTATTGCGGATTTTTATTAGAATTTTATGTATTTATTTTTTATCGTTATTTATTATCACTATTTTTTGCGCATGAAAGGAGCAAGTAGAGATCGAAACGTTTGTATAATTATTATTCAAATTAAGAATTTTCTTCTCAATAATAAATAATATCGTATGCTCGTTACACATGGCCTTAATTTAATAATTTATCATGGTTTTATTGTCATACGAGCTTGAGCATTGGTATGTGTTTTGATTAGGTATTAATTGCATTAACAATCAAAGAGCTTTATCACAATAAACGTAGACCTATAATATTTAATTACACGCTATGGTTAATAAGTCCAATATCAGAACACGATAAAATGTTTTATTTCCTTTATTAAATTTAATTAATTTATTATTAAGAAATAGAATTGTAATTTTCAAAGTATTCTACAAAGTCAAGGATATTTTACAAAAATAAAAATTTAATAACTTAAATTGTATAAATTGTTGCACAAAACGTTTTCAAAAACAGATTTAAATAAAACATTTTTAAATATTATATTCCTTTTAATTTGATTGCTGAAAATTTTTTTACACGCACAGTTTTAATAAAACAATTATCTCATCAATATAAATATGTGAGAAAAATATAAAATTAAAAAAGTGATATATTATTCGTCCCATTTTAAAATTATTAAATTATTTTTTTTTCCAAAATTATTGCATAATAGATATGCACAAAACTATTATAAAAAATATTTTTGCAATCCAAATATATGAAATTTTCCCAAAACAAGAAAAAATTTTTAAAAGAAAATGCTGGTGTAGGGTTACATTTTTTTTAAATTTGGGCAAACAAATTTTTAAATAAAATTTATAATTTAAAAAAAGGAAAAAAAAAAAGAATCTTCAAAAAAAAAAATATAAATATATAAAAAATAATATAAAAAAAATATACATTCTAAGCTTTAAAATAAACAAGTTTAAAAAAGACTTTTAAATATATAACAACGGATCTAATGGGGGGATCAAATTTGTCAAATTCTCTCTAAATTGATATAAAAAACAAAATTTGAATGAAATCCCTGATTGCCTTTTTCCCAAAAAATTTTAAGCGATTATCAAATGGTGTCCCATAAATTTTTATTTATTTATTTTGGAAATTACCAAAACGAAAATTTTTGGGAAATTTTTTAAAATATATAAAATTGAGTTTTTTCATTTGACTATTTTTAAATATACTATGAGAAAATTTAAATTTGAAAAATTTATATTATATCAAAAACAAATGTAAAAATGTATCTTTTTGAAATTAAATGAAACAATTTGAAACATTGGGGGAATTTCAGTTTTAGTGGGTTAAACCCTTTTTAACGGGAATTCAAGAATCTCTGCAAGGTCAAATGAATCGCTCATCGTCTTTCTTAAAATCCTTTGGTGTTTGTTTGAAAAATTTTTTATTGCATATTTAAAAGTTTTTTTAAAATGTCTGGGGGAAGTTTTTATCAAAAATCATCAATGCCTTTTAAAAAAAATTCTTTTTTTTAATCTTTAAAAACTGTTTGTTTTATAAATCTTTTTTGTTTAAAAAAAAATATTTTATAATAAATTTTGTACTTATTAAAAAATTTTCGAAAGTATAAGGGAAAATCAAACAAAAAGGGGTTTTTGTTTAAAGGGGGAAAACAAAGATAGGCATTTAACTCGTTGGTATTTATCATTTTGTGCAAAAAAAATTTTTGAGGTAAATTGAATCAAATTAAGTGAAGAATCGATAATTAAAAAAAAGGATATTTCTTTTATAAAAAAATTAGGATTACTTCAAATTTCATTATGATTTTTACTTTAAAATTTTAGGGGTTCCGCAATATGATTTATTACAAAATAATAAATTAAAAACTATTTTTACGTTTTCAATGTGATTACGTGAATTAAAGTACTATACAAAAAAAAAATGAACAGATGAAATTTTATTTCTTTGTCACTGCAAGGTTTTGAAGTTGTTTAATTAGTGTATAATTTTGAATCTTTGAAAATGTTTTTTTAAAATAATTATAATTATTATATAACTTTTTATTACAGATCCGGAAAAATAAAAAAAAATTAAATCGG
>NW_028190709.1:59645-61290 GCF_048542155.1 Nylanderia fulva | reverse complement strand
AATTTTAGCCAAGCAGAGATTTGACCGAGATTTGTAAGTTATATATAATATACCTCAATTTAACTATTTTATCATCTTATCTCAAACTTTTTATTTTT
Organism: Nylanderia fulva; assembly: GCF_048542155.1. NCBI lineage: Eukaryota > Metazoa > Arthropoda > Insecta > Hymenoptera > Formicidae > Nylanderia > Nylanderia fulva. The sequence continues at coordinate 61,192 of NW_028190709.1, read as the reverse complement.
ATAAGAAACTGATTTTAAAGAAGGTGAACACATGCACTATCTGTTCATTATTGCGTGTATTAGTTTTTTTAAATTAAATACAACATTTAAGAATTTATTGTTATTTCGTATAGAATATTTATTGCAGAATTGACTTATTGCACCTATGTATAACAATCACATATTTCTTTTTAGGAAAAAGGAAGAACAAAAGAAGAGATGCGAAAATGAGGAGATCTAAACAAAAAAAGGACAGGTTATTAAATAGAATAATTTTAATATATAATAAATAAAATATTTGAACGTTTATTATTACGTTTATTGCACAGTTTATTATTATTACGTTTATTTATAGATTTTATAGAGTTTATTTTTGCATATGAACTTTTTTTATTTTAAATGTATTAATTTCATACACAGTAATTATATATATATTTTATTATTTAAATGGTTACAGTATTAAATACATATGCATAGTTGTAAGTGCAATAAAGTAATTATTAAATATTATTTTTTAAATATAGTATAAAACGAGAAAAGTTATAATAATATATACAGTTGAATATTAAAGTAATTTAAAGTTCTAAGTATTTTAGTACTTTTATGCGTAGCTGTAGCATAAAAAATTAACAATCACTATGTTTATTTTATTAATGCCTATATATTAAAAAGTTATGCACATTTAAGTTTTCTAACAATTGTATCAATTTTTTTTCATAATTCTGATAAAGTGATAACTAGAATTTAAAAAAAATTACTTTAAAAATGATTTATTATAAGTATTAATTATATATGTTAGTGATATAGTTATTAAATATGATTAAATGATGTGATTTAACGTGAATGTGTATTAAATGATAGTTATACACCCACACACACGTACATATATAATAATATGGCTTATATTTTTTGGAACGTATATATGTATTATTTAAAAAATAAAAATGTAATTAAATAAATTACATTTATAATCTTTGAGACAAGCATATGACTACTGGCAGGATCAACCAGGGAGCTTCGTGTTCGGTTACTCGCAAGGGAGTAACTCGCGAGCGAGCCCGAAGACTCGTCGCTAGCTCTTTTTCGCGCGCGCGCGCGTTCGATGCCGAAACACCGACGCGCGCGCGACACGCTCGTATGTGCCATTTTATTTGCCGCCGGTCTTGCTCAGCCGGTCGGCGACACTCTGCTGTGTTTAACGCTATTATGTAAAGCGTACGAGAGAACGACGGAGGCGAGAGTAAACCCCCGACGCCGCCGCCTCTCCTCTTCTTCCTCCTCCTCTCCGTTCAAAAATCCACAAGATCAAAATACTCGTGTTCTTATTCTCCCAAATGTTATGATGCGCGGTCTCGAGAGACCGCGCGATTCACCCTGACGCTAGATCGACGATGGCGATGCTTAGACGTCGAGGACTGTTCTGTCTGGTTCGTACGCGTTTAACCGCACACGACCAGCAATAAGATTTCGCTACGGCGTACAAAGCGAGCGGGAAGAAGCAACTCTTCCCGCAAACTCGTATCCGTGGAGTAGATGCTCGGTAAGCGCGACGATTCCGCTGCTGCGTA